>NC_056728.1:37738875-37898875 GCF_019279795.1 Protopterus annectens | reverse complement strand
TCAGATCATCGGACTGTCTCATTTGAAGTTTCTTTCCCACCCTACCCCCCCCCCCCAAGCCTTAATCATGCTAAAAAACTTCTCAAAAGCTGACAACAAACTCCTAAGGGAGGGTATCTGTAGCTCCACACCACTTTCCCCCTCATAGGATGCAAACAGCTATGCTGAACAGTATGCCAGTGCAGTATACAAGCATCTGTACAACTGCATGGACTCAACCATACCCAATAGAGCTAAAACCTGCTCCTCAAGAAAACATAAACCTGTTTGGTGGACATCCTCTATCAACAGGCTTTGCAAGAAAAGGAAGAAACTGTTGTCAAGGGTAAAAAGGAACAAATTCCAAATTGGAAAACTCCCTCCTTAGCCTCAACAAACAAATTAGATCACTAGTGAAAACCTCCAAGGCAAATTATGAATCAAAACTAGCATCCAAAACAAAGAGAAACCATAAAGTCTTCTTCAATTATGTGAGGAACCTCCATGGCATAGCTCAGGTTTGTTCCAAATTAGTACTTAACAGTATCACCTACACTGATCTGGTTGACTTAGCCAACCTGCTAGCAGGTAGGTTCTGTGCAGACGTCACCCCCCTGTCCCCCCAAAGGCCCTATCGACATCCTCGATACTTGTCCCGCACCTCACATCTCCATATATCAAGTGTTACAGGCCCTATCCAAGGCAAAGAACACAGCTTTCATGGGACCTGATAGTATCCCAGGATGTATTCTACACCATCTCCAGCAAGAACTGGCTTCGCCATTGAGCACCCTGTTCAACCACAGCCTAAGTGCAGACTTCAGTGCAGCAGAGTGGAGAACTGCCATTGTCATCCCCTTCCAAAAAGGTGGTGCCAGTACTGACCCTGGAAACTATTGCCCCATTAGCTTGACAATTCTGATCTCTAAAGCCATGGAGCGTATTATTATGGATCTCATAAACAAGGACATAGGCAATCTCCAAGCATTTGACCCAACCCAGTTCAGATTCGTCAAGAGCAGATCTTGCTTGTTGAACCTGGTTGACTTCTTTGAGACTGTCACCAAGGCCCTGGAAGAAGGAAAGTTGGTTTATACAGCTTACCTTGACTTGGACAAGGCCTTTGACATAATCCCTTATTAGGGCATCATTGAAAAGCTAATTCAACTTGGCTCACTGACAGGACCCTCAAAGTCAAAATAGGCACCTCCACCTCTGATAGCAAACCTGTCACTAATGTAGTTTCCCAGGGATCTGTCCTAGGACCCCTACTGTTTAGCATCTATTTCTTAGAGGTCCAGACAAAGACAAAAGGCCTGTGGTTGACCAAGTTAGCAGACTAGTGTAAGTTGGATGCTGTCATTGACTCCCCAAATGATGTTAATATACCGCAAGAGGGTCTCACAGCAACAAATAACTGGTGTCAAAGTCATGGCATAAAACTAACTGCAAAAAATGTACCATCATACCATTCTGCAAAAACACAACCTCTACTGATCAATGGCAACAGCCTAAGCACATAATCTGTGGTGAGAGACCTGGGCACTCAGATTGATAACAACCTTACATTTGACTATAATGTAGCAGCAGTGGTCAGGAAAGCCTTTTACTAGGTTCATCTCATAACTAAAGAG
The DNA here is from genome assembly GCF_019279795.1 of Protopterus annectens. Lineage (NCBI taxonomy): Eukaryota > Metazoa > Chordata > Ceratodontiformes > Protopteridae > Protopterus > Protopterus annectens. The sequence continues at coordinate 37,897,262 of NC_056728.1, read as the reverse complement.
ATTCCATCTAGAAAAAAAGGAGGTTATTACCTCTCTATATTCCTTCCTCATTAGACCAGTAATTGAGTATAACACCCCATTTGGGATATACCTCTCCAAACATCTGCACCAACTGGAAAGGCCACTGTAAAAAATTATATGACGTCTTCTGTTGGTTTATTGCTGTTACTTGCATTTACATGCATGCATACCACAGTATTTAACTATTTATTGTAATCAACTAGTCTTATTACTGTATTGCACTGAGTACAATAAATACACTGAGACAACCGCTTCAGTTAATACTCTTTACTGTTACATTTTCCTTTTGGCTCTACAAGCATGCAACACAGATGCTGTCAGCTCTCTATGGCAAATTCCCAAAGCTTGTTTATACACATTCATATTTATACCAAAAAGTCTGATATTTTTTCTCAGAGTCTGATGTATAACAGTTCTTTCTTTATATAACAGTTTTCCTTTGTTCCCTTGTCCTTGGTTCTTTGTAGTTTGATGAACCATGGAAACTCAGTCTTGCATTATCTGAAACGTGGTGTTCCAGCACTATCTGAATGAAGCTTGATGTTACATCTCTTTACTTCATTGATGTCCTTCCAGCTGCCATCTGCACAGTTATTTTTACAGACTTTGTTTTTCAATAATATACTCCTTTACATGGATCCCAATATCTAATAAGCTATGCCAGCACACTTACTACTTTCTATTTTTCAGCATTTTATACTATTTCTAAATTAACCCTTATATTTCATATCATTCTTGCAGCTTTTTATTCAAACTAATAATCATGTTAGCAACAGTTACTACTATTCTTTCAGGTCCCCCTTATTTTATTTTTTGGGAGGAACGGACTAAACTTCAGTTAAAGAAAAGGCCGCATTTGTTTCATCAGCATTGCTATTTACAGTATTTACCACTTTGTTTATGTTTACAATTATGAGTTGCTGAGTTATTGCAACTCTTTGTAACCTGCAGCATATAAAAAAATTTAACCTGTTAATATTATTATGACCCCCAAAACTACCAACACAGGATGTATTAACCAATTTAGCAGTTTGGTCCCAGATGATGACCATTCTTTGAATATGTCCCACCAATTATGGACAGTGTCAGCTTCTGTTTTTGTCTTTTACTATTAACACTGGTTTATTTGAAACCACACATACAAACTGTGGTGCCACTTTAACAAACATTTTGAAATTTGAAGGCAATATTGTCTATTTACACAATATTTTGTTCAATTTACAAATTTAGATACAACTGCGGTGGTGATGCTGAGGTAGCGTTGTCACCTCACAGTTAGACCTTGCCCGTTCGATTCTCAGTTAGAGCGTCTTCTGTGTGGTGACATGCGTGAATGGTCATTCCTTCATTGAAGGTTGTGTGTTAGGCCCGGCAAGCCAGCACGTAAAACTCTACTGGTAATCATTAGCGGACCGTAGTTCCGCTGTGCGACCCCTAACGCCTAAAAGCCGAAAGACACAAACAAAGTACTAAATTGTAATCTGTCTATCAAAGATACTTGTAATGACTTACTAAATGGTAAGATTCCCTTGTACTTGTAAATGTACAATCTGTGAGATATTCTGTCCTACTAGTTTTCATACCAAGCTCTTTTAAATCTGCATTTGTTTTTTTTTGGGGTTTTTTTTTGGTATTGTTGTCCTATCATAGTACAAGTGGATGGTATTTTTACCATTTGATCTGTATGAAGTACTGGCCTGTTACCTAAAATGGTAAGTATTTTAACCCATGGTCTTTTTCCTTGTATTACTGTATTGCTTATACAAATAAACAGAGTATTGGTAGAAATCATACCATTTTTTCCCCTGTTGAGTTTATTCTTATTTTTTTGTTATTGTCTACACGCTGTGAGTTTTTTGCATGATGTATTTCCTTGTCAGAACTGTTACATTTTCAGGAGGTAATGTACAGCATCTAATAGAGACAGAGCTGTTTATTGAAATGTTTATGTCAGTCTTTGAGTTTTTCTCTGCTTTTATGTATGCCTGACCTTGTTCAGCTAACCAGGCTGTTATATTTGTGTTAAATGTTATCCTCTCAAACGTACATGCTGTATACTTTTTACAACTGAAATTGTCTTGTGTTCTATTTTGTGTAGTATTTTCCTAAGTTTTATTCGTGAAATATTGTAATTCCCTCTGCTTTGATGTTCAGAATGATGCAAATGAAATGCAGATGTCTGTGTTGAATGCTGTGTGCCTTGTCTCGCAGCTGCATTTTTATCTATAGTCCTTGAAGCATGTTCCAGACACTGAACATTCAGCTTGTCTCAAGCTGTACCAGAATATATGTATGCTAGCAAACAGAAACACATGTATTTAACTAACTATATTATTTTTACATATATTATAGCAACAGATATGTATATGCATCTAACTAGCAAATAGATGTGCACATGCATTTATACATTTTTAAACATACCTATCACTGTACACATTCCCTCTGCTTTATTTTAAATCTAAAACTGTCTATATTAATATGTACTTTTTAGTCAAGTTATATTGCTACTAACTAGAAACATATTGGGAAACAAAACCTTTAGTTTTCTTTTAATACAGCAAGTTAACACAGTTTTATATTGTCAACACAATGATGACAATCATTACCATTAGAACTGGATGAATCTGAATATGACTCTATACAGTGATATCCTATACAGTAATTTATTGACAATGCTTGAGTATTTTATTGCAAAGGCATTGCAGTCTTGGTTTTTGAAAAAAAAAACATGTCACAAATGTCAAGCTTTGACTTGTTACTCAAACCATTTACTATATACTGTACAGAATACACTTGCTTGTACAGATTGTTTTTGCATTTGTATATACATGGCTGTAATGTGCACTCAGTTCAGTTTTCAAACTTAGCATTAAACTGAAGCCTGCTAATTACATTACTTGAAACATTAAAATGTATTGTTGGTATTAGCACTTTGCACCTTTATCTGAGTGCCTTTTGCAGTACTGTTTACACAGTTAGTGTAAAATTGAAAGTATGCCCTTCCCTCTGTAGTATACATCATTTTATTGCAGTATTGTTTATTTGTGTATGCTGTGAGAATTAAATGTATGCTTGTCCTTTGGCTGTTACCTAGACTGTGACACTTTGGTCTTACAAATTTGCTTTTTGATTTGATTATTTTTTGGCCATTTTCAAAAACAGAAAATATTTTTATAAAGTTTTTACTGTTGCCTATACTGTCAAAGTTGTAGTAGGAATTGCTTTTACCCATTTTGAAAAGATGTTTACTGTTATTACTAGCTATTTGTACCCTCCCTTTTTGTAAAGGGACCTGTATAATTTAACTGCATACTATAGTCCATGTACTGACTGTACTCGTAGTATTTACTTGCAGATTATTAATGACATGTATGCACAAGTATGACATCTTATTACAATTACCAAACAGGATTTTTGTAGACTTTTGTGCTTTTTGTTTAATGCTGTACGTGAATACTTAACAATAATGTTTTAAAAAAAGTAAGCTGTTTGGCGTGGTGACCAGTCTTGTTTCCTTGACCTTATAAATTTCAGTACCGGTAACATTTTATCTTATACAACATTCCTTGTAACTACCCATTCCAGCCAGGAAAGATTTGAGCTCACGTACTTTTTTCTTTCTGCGCATTCCAGACGCTTAACTCATAACCCCTTCAGCACTTACTTGTACCTTCAATCATTCATTAATATACTTGCAACTTGCAGTTATACATGCAGTTATAATAAACATTAACTTGCTTAACTATGCATAATATTACTTTTGAATACTGTTTTTGCTGGAATCTGTGCTATTTTTTATACTATTATACAATTACAAAATATTGTAAGAAACAAATGAGATATTGACTTAACTAACACATGCTTAAAACAGATATATTTACATGATTTACATTTGCTGTCATTTGCCTTTTGCTCTACTTTGGATGAAAAGAAAATACATGCATGTCAGTCTTGTGACGTCATGTCTTTTCTGCATTTAGCTACTCATTTGATTTCTATGCCTTAGAACTGTTTTCATATTTGAAATGGTTTGAAACTCACCATTTAAGTGCCCTGCCTTAACTGAATGAAAGTTTGTGCTGTGCACACTTAACCATTTTCTAAACATAGAATAGTACATTGTAAATTATTTCTTATCAGCGCAGTTAACTGCTGTTGCTTTAACTCTTTACTAACAAGATTATATTTGTCAGTTTTCTGCTCTGCTGACTTTAAAGCTCTTATGCACTTCTAAAAAAAGTGTTTGCATATGTTGTCTGAACTTTCTGAACTAACTCTGACTGTATCTTAGAGGTTTATTAAATCTTTTTGTCAGTTCACCATGAACATCGTCTCTGTTTTTATCTGTTTTGTAATGTGCAGTGGTTTTATGCCACTTTTGTCTAGGAAGATGTACAGAGGATTTCGTAAATAACTGACTTCACTGATATTGTAACTCTGAAATTAGCATTTTACATGTGGTGACAGGACATAATGCATGTAGTTGTTTACCATTACTTTTATGACATTGCACACAGAAAGCAGTTTCATATAACTTGCACAATAAAAGTTTACTGTCATACAAGTGATGCTGCTGTTTAAGATAGCAGTCAAACATATATAAAGCATTGACATGACTTTTACCTAGTAAAGTACTACATGTGCTACAGTTATGTTTATACCAATCTTTAAATTCTGACTATACATATGCTGGAATTCTGACTATACATATGCTGGACTATTATTACTATCTACCTGAAAGGTAGTCTTACACTTTACTGTTCTTTTGTTTATGGCATCCATGCTATAGAGTGAGAAACAAAAAGAGAATTACCAGTTTATGTGTGGAAGGTGGCCAAATCTTCCATCGAGAAAACTTAGAAAGTCCCTTGTTGATTTTCCCAAAAGGTGGTCAAACACAGCTGGAAGATTCAACTGTGTGAATGTACAGGACCTGTAGAACTTGCAGAGATGCACTGTTCTGCTACTGGATACTGTGTGTGAAGACTGGTAGAGAAGGGTGAAGGCTGCCAGCCTAGCCAGATAGAACTTTGCAGATAATTCTGTCATTTGTAAATATGAATGTAAACTACAGGCTTGTTCTCTTAAATGTAAAGAAATACTGTTACATGTGGAAATGGAAATAAATGTGACAACAGTGCACTCTACTGACCAATGATTGTCATTCCTGTCAGACACAACAAACTGCAAGCAGCTTGGGAGGGTCCCTACAAGGTGGTAAGAAAGGTAAGTGATGTTAACTACATGGTGGAACTGCCATGCAGATGGCATGGGCACAAATTGTACCATGTTAACATGATGAAACCTTACCATGATAGGGAGGCCCTTGTGCTGAGAACTTGTAGTGGATTGCAGGAGGAGTCTGAGGGAGGTATGGGGGACTGATCTCCTCAGTGAGGCTCAGGCTGACACCTCAGTGGAAGGAGTAGCAATGTCCCAGCAGCTATCTCCTGCCCAGGTTTGAGAAATCCGAGCAGTGTTGCAGGAATTTGGGGACATGTTCACTGGGAAACCAGGGTGCACCCACCTGATGCAGCACCAGGTGGACACAGCACCCCAAAGGCCTATTAGGCAGGCCCATTATAGGGTGCCTGAGAGAGTCAGACAGACCCTGAGGGCGGAGGTACAGGAGATGTTGGAACTAGGGGTGATTCAAGAGTCCAACAGTCCCTGGGCTGCTCCAGTGGTGCTGGTGCCAAAGGATGGTAGCACCAGGTTCTGTGTGGACTACAGAGTCGGATGCTTACCCCATGCCTAGGACAGATGAGGCCCTAGAGCAGCTGGGTGGGGTTAAGTATCTTACAACCACTGAGCTTACCAAGGGTTACTGGCAGGTGACCTGGACTCCCAGTGCTAGACAGAAGTCAGCCTTTGTGACTCCTTTTGGCTTATATGAGTTCACAAAGATGCCATTTGGGATGAAGAATGCCCCAGCAAATTTCCAGAGGCTGGTAGATAATATCCTAGCAGGAGCAGGAGGGTTTGCCTTGCTTACCTATACGATATTGCCATCTACAGCAATTCCTGGCCAGAGCACCTTAAGCATGTCAGGGAGGTGCTGGGCAGACTGCAGAGGGCAGGGTTGACCATTAATCTGAGCAAATGTCAGGTGGGTATGGCAGAGGTCTCCTACCTAGGACATAGAGTGGGGAGTGGTAAGATAAGGCCAGAACCTGCCAAAGTGGAAGCCATTCAGGCATGGCCTGAACCTGTTACTAAACAGCAGGTGAGGACATTTTTAGGGACAGCAGGGTACTACAGAAAGTTCATCCCCAGTTATAGTACTATAGCTGCTCCCCTCACAGACCTGACAAGGAAGAACAGGCCAGATAAGGTCCCCAGCATGTGAGCAGGCATTCCAGAAGCTTAAAGAAGCTTTGGGAGGACCCCCTGTGTTACCCAGTCCAGATTACAGCAAAGAATTTGTTGTGCAAGTGGATGCTTCAAACCATGGGGTGGGGGCTGTACTTAGCCAGATTTCTTCAGAGGGAGAAGAGCACCCAGTGATTTATCTCAGTTGTAGGCTCCAACCCAGGCAGGAATGCTATGCAGCTGTAGAAAAGGAATGTCTAGCCATAGTGTGGGCACTGCAGAAACTTTAGCCTTATCTGTATGGAAGGAAATTCACTGTTATGACAGATCACAACCTCTAACATGGTTAAACAGAGCCAGCCAGCAAAATGCCAAGTGACGCCTGTGCCCTGGCCCAGCAATCAAGGAGCCTCAATTCTCACCACTAAGACCAGAGAGGGCATCTCATATTTGAGGAAAGGATAACAAATACACACAGTAAAGTGCAATTTCCCTTAAGAGCACACAGAGATCACAGTCCGGGGCTGGTTGCTCCCTTGCTCTCCAAGTCCCCAATAAGACTTCCAACTGGCACAGCTATAGGGTCCAGATCTCAGCCAGCTGGGCAAGCTAAAAGCTCCAGCACCCTGTCTGTCCAACCAGTGCTTCATGTCCCTGCACAAGTAGCTGACATGCACACACTTTGAGATAAGAGTTTATACACCCACACAGACACTTCTGGGGAAGGCTGGCACAGGTTATCCAGCTGTGCCCCTTTTATACAGACTATACGATAATACCCTGCCACCACCCAGCTAATAATTATCAGCTATTCAGAGGCCCTTAAAAGGGTGTCCAATTATTACTGTGCAATATTATTATCCAATTGGTAGATGTGACTAAACAATCAAGGCTTATTAGAATGACTTGGTACAGTAATCACTATAAATATGCAATGTACTCTAGAGCATAAATTATCACAGTTAAAAGGTTTTAAAATATTTAATAATAAATAATCAAAACCACAAGACAATACTTTCTACTACACAGTCAGTGCTAGTCAAGAGTTCAGAGATCACACAGAAATACTTAAAATAATTCAATAGTACAGTTTTGATATAACAGAAAAACACTTAGTCTAAACTTTCCAGTTCTAGCTATCTCTAAAAGAAAACAAAAGTCTAAGATAACTTACATGTGAGCAAGAGGCAGTGCTATGAGTTGGATGATCAAGACAAAAATGCTTAATGCCTTCTGATTCTCTCTGTTTAAATTGAAACTACAGTTCTGATAAACATTACATCATTTCTTTTACACTTTCCTGGAGTTCCCAGGCTACACATTAGCTGCATTTACATTCTTAACATCTCCCTTTTGTTATCCTGGTCAGGAACAGAGCAATAAAATACATTTGCATGCTTAAATCTAGCAATTTAACTCTTGGTTAAAACAATAGAAAGAATTTCTTCATCTAGACTTTTTGGCACCACTGTCTACTTCAAAGGGTTGCCACATGTTTTACTTCGGTCAGTAGAGTGCACTGTTGTCACATTTATTTCCAGTTCCACATGTAACAGTATTTCTTTACATTTAAGACAACAAGCCTGTAGTTTACATTCATATTTACAAATGACAGAATTATCTGCAAAATTCTATCTGGCTAGGCTGGCAGCCTTCATCCTTCTCTACCAGTCTTCACACTGTGCATAAGAAGGAGGCAAATGTTTGCAATGAACTGGACTTACTAACTGAATAAAATAAAAAAGAAGATGTAGTTGTCACAATAAGAAACCATTTGGTCCGTCAACTGTGACTCACCATTGAAAAATTATATGATGTCTTCTGTTGGTTTCTTGCTGTTACTTGCATTTACATGCATGCATACCACAGTATTTAACTATTTATTGTAATCAACTAGTCTTATTACAGTATTGTACTGAGTACAATAAATACACGGAGACAGCCACTTCAGTTAATACACTTTACTGTCACATTTTCCTTTTGGACCTAAAAGCATGCAACATGCGTCAGCTCTCTAAGGCAAATTCTCACAGCTTGTTTATACACACTCATATTTATACCAAAAAGGCGGATATTTTTTCTCAGAGTCTGATGTATAACAATTCTTTCTTTGTATAACAGTTTTCCTTTGTTCCCTTGTCCTTGGTTCTTTGTAGTTTGATGATCCATGGAAACTCAGTCGTGCATTATCTGAAACCTGGTGTTCCAGTAATATCTGAAGCTTGATGTTACATCTCTTTACTTTGTTGATCTCCTTACAGCTGCCATCTGCACAGTTATTTTTACAGACTTTGTTTTTCAATAACATACTCCTTTACATGGATCCCAATATCTAATAAGCTATGCCAGCACACTTACTACTTTCTATTTTTCATCATTTTATACTATTTCTAAATTAACCCTTTGTATTTCTTATCATTCTTGCAGCTTTTTATTCAAACTAATAATCATGCTAGCAACAGTTACTATTATTCTTTCACACTGAAATACCTCACAAAGAAAATCCATGGCCTCCAACACCTGTCCTATGCAGACAGGCTCAAATCACTATCACTCTACTAGGTATTGTACAGATTGCTCAGGAGTGATTTGTGTCTCACCTACAAGGCAATCTCAGACCCTACCCTACTAGAGATGCTCCATATCCGTAAGCCTAACTCCTCGTGCACTACCCGCTCAAAAGGCCTGAATCTAATATGTAACATCAACAAAACCTGCTGGAGAGACAGGTTTGTCAACCAGAGGCTAAGTCATCTCTGGAACAGACTTCCCTTACACATCAAACAGAGCACCTCTTCAAGCACAACCTTGATCAGTGGATGGGAAAGATCAAATTTGTCCCAGGGGTTCAACAGGTGCTGACTGAGGCTTCCTTTTGGGGATAAACTCTTGTCTAGACTTGTAAGGGCCCCAGGGCCATTAGCCTAGTAACCTCCTATGATCCTATGATATATATATATGTATATGGGTCTACTTCATAGTACTGAAAACCCACACGAAACACAGATCATCCAGAGGCAAACAGCAAAACAGCACTTCGTTGACAGGTTACCCAGGGCAAGGAGGCAGTCGGAGAAAATAAAAACAAACCACAGCAAGACACTATGAACTCCCACCCCCACACCACGCCCAATATGGGGGGGGTTGTGCCCTCAACACCCCGACTAAATATACCATCTCTGAGATCGCACCATAGTGGACAAAGGAGCAAACCTATAGCTGGTGGCCAACTACCTTCTTTTCCTCTGGAACCTGTCGATGATCTGAGGAGTCGATGAAGTGCCATTTTTGCTGTTTTCGTCTCGATGATCTGTATATCTTTCTTTGTGTATGTTATTGATAATGGCATATCTCATTTATCTATTTTTTTATATTTTGTTTTCATAATTCCATATGAGAATGAAAATGCTTTCTTTATTTCAAACACTTATTTTTTGCTGTTTAACTCCTCATTTTCTATTTACTCACTAATGTCGTCATCAAGGTTATGAAATTATCAGGCTAATTATATAGACGTATTACTGCCACTTTACTGCCAATTAAATAATTTCTTAAATCTAGAATTTATTAAAGGTCTCATGGCAGATGATAAAGCTAAGACACTGCTTGATTCTTTGTACATAACACATTTCTGAATGAAAGTGTTCATCAGGAGAGAATATGATGATTCTGGTTACAGGGAAAAAGTGGCATTAGGGATTCTTTATTCAGTAGTTCAATGGGTATGGTATCTCTTACAATGTGCTATAGTTTGTAGCATATGCATTGGTGCAGTGCTTGAGGACTATATATTCACATATAACTAACATGCAGTTTTCAGACTGAAAATCAAATGCCTAACATAATTAATTACATAAACATTTTTCCTAAGCTGCTTTATTACTGCAGTCTTTCATTACTTAAGGTTAATACATTTCTGGCCTCACACCACAAGGGCTAAACCAGTCAGATGCTAGATGTGTTACCCATGGGCTTACCCTTAACACTAAGAAATGCAGAATAGTTTTATTTGGTTACATTTAGCATTCCAGTCTGTACCATATAAGAAAATCTTGTTATGTACTTACCATAGTGTTCCATCTGTGTTGTCCATTTTCCTTCTTCCTCAACGTATGGGTTTGGATCTGATCCTCGGATCCGACTCAGCCATTATTATAGCTTGTGGCCACCAAAAAGCTCTCAAAACCGTCCCTACCCATAATGCACCAACCCCTAGCATACCTCAGATCTTGTTTGCTGATTGACATAAAGAAAGAAATATTAATATAATATTCCTGACAGAAGAAGCCATTATCTGGAGCTCAACGTGACACAAGTGGTGTCCTATAATCTCTCGTCCTCCCAGAAGTCCATAATGAAAAAGGGTGAGGGTTGGTGGGCAGGGAGTTGAGGAAGAATGAAAATGGACAACGCAGATGGAACATTATGGTAAGTACATAGCTTCTTTATCTGATGTTGTCGATTTTCATTCTAACTTCAACATATGGGACAGAGTACCCAGCCACCTAAATTCCCAGGTGTACTAACATTGAAGGAGTTGTAATAGAACTAGCTGAATGAGCTCTTAGAGGTTTTAGTAAGGATAAACCCAATTTGTTGCAGATAAATGATATACAATCCATTAGCCATCTGGCAAAAGTTACCTATTTACCTATGTAATTGATTTTCACAATTTAGACTCTGCAAAGGACACAAATAATTGGTCTGTTTTTCTAATTTGTTTCATTCTGTGAAGGCAAAAATGTAATTGTCTGTGGATATCCAGTAAATGTAACATACATTCACTTTTGCAAATTTAGGAAAGAAAATTGGCAGATTAATGGACTAGTTAATATTGCATTCTGACACCACCTTAGAAAGGAAAGAAGGGTTGGTACATGATGTTACTCTATCCTTATGAAAAATCAAGTAAGGAGGTTTAGAGGACAGTGCTTGAAGTTCTGAAAGTTCTTCTAGCAGAGGTAATAGCCACTAAAAAGATAGTTTTCCAGGTCAGGAATTTAAGATCACATCTAGCTACTGATTCAAAAGGAGAATGAATTAAGGTCTGCAGCACCTGATTTAAATCCCATGGCGGAGTAGGATTTTTATATGGAGGTCTCAGCAGACAGGTGCCGCTCAAAAATGTTTTACGGAGCTTAGATTAAGTCAAGGAAGAATTCTCAAAGCCAACATGAAAATTACAGATTGCTGCTAACTGAATTCTAACTGTTCAGGAGCTAGCTCCCTCATTAAATATCATTGCCAAAAATTCAAGAAAATTTTGTTCAAGAGTTGAGAAGGGGTCAGTGTGTTTCTGCTGTGCCCAAAAAACAAAACTTTTCCATTTACATCTGTCAAGTTTTCTTGTAGAATATTGGAAGATTAAAGTATGTGATGGTCAGGGGAAGAGAGCATCAGCTGTCTGCCTATTAAAGGAATTGGATAAACTATGCTGTTAGCTGTAGATTTAAGATATCTGGATGAATCATGCCTGTTGGGTGAGAGAGGAGGTCTGGAATTGGATCCAAATCCGAGGTGGTAAAGTAGATGAGGCCAAAGGAAGGGGAATCAAATCTGTCGAGGCCAGTAAGGTACAGTGAGTATAACTCTGCTCTTCAACCTGGCAGCTTTCTGCAGAAATTTGAGGATTATGGAAGTCTGAGGATAAGCATAGAAGAGATGGGGGGGGGGGGGGGGGCAGTCATGGAGTAGAGTGTCCCTTGGTGATTCTCCTGGATCAGGGCAAAAAAGCTGCTACACTTGTTGTTTAGGGGAGAAGCAAAAAGATCACAGAAAGGCTGGCCCATTGATGGAAAACCATCTCTGTCATGTTCATGTTGAGAGACTCATGACGTAGTATAAAGGACCTGCTCAATTTGTCTGCTATCACATTGGACTTCCTCGGAATGTGTGTTGCTATCAGAAAGTGGCTGGATGAGATCATACATTGCCACACTCTGAGGGCTTCACGACTCAAGGGGTATGACCTGGTTCCTCCTTGTTTGTTGATCTACCAAACTACTGACATATTGTCTGTTTGAATTGCAATTGTCCCAAAATGGAAAGAGTCTTGGAAGGCCTGCAATACTAAGAGCAGTGCTCTTATTTCCAGGACATTGATATGCATGTTGGCCTCTTTGGGGGACCAAGTGCCTTGGACTGTTTTCACCAGGACGTGCCCCCCCATCCAAAGTGGGATGCATCCATGGTCACTATGGCCTTGAGATGAGGGAGAATGAAAGAACGGCCTTGTAGGATCTGATCTGATCGAAGCCACCACCAAAGATTTTTCTTGCATGCCTGAGTGATTCTTATTCAGGCTAACATTTGATGATAAAGAATTGACCATTGTATCACTAGCATCCACTGAAGAATTCTCATATGAAATCTTGCTAGGGGGACAAAAATTATGGCAGCTGACATTGACCCCAAGGCTTGAAGAATTAACCAGGCTGAAATTTTGGTACTGTGAACCATTTTCCTGTCCTGGAATCTGATAGTTTGCACTCCTGCTAGAGAAAGAGAAGCTGTCACTGATACCGTGTAGAACATTGCCCCTATAAAGTCTAAAGTTTGAGTCGGTTGTGACTGAGATTTGTTGTAATTTATGAATATCTTGAGATGAGAACAAGTCTGGAGTAAGTAATCTCTTGCTCTTATTAAGGAGCCAGGACCAACTCAGGAAGGTTAAAACACGAACAAAATCTTTTTCAGGAGTGAAAGACACCTCGTGGCATATAATGAATCCAGTAAAACATTAATAGTAAATAAAAACCTTTTAATGTGAGCACTTTCATTCACATATATTAAATGTACTTTATCAGACAATAAAAGGTATGCAAATAAGCACTTAAATACAATTCTCAATAAATGATATCACAAACCCACCCTGTGAATTAATACCATGTGCTTTTTAAATCCAATTACTTCCTTACTAAAATCAAGTTATGTTGTTATAATACTTATATATATGATGTTATTTACAATAATACAAAAATATAAAAAATAAAAAATAAAAAAAAAATATATATATATATATATATATATATATATATATATATGTAAATGATGTAAACTAACATACATATATTTTTGTTCTATGTTCATCTCAATAATGACTAGCCCGAATATAATATAATAATAGCCTGAATATATAGAAAACCTACATATTCCAACAATTTTCTCCATTTCACTAGCAACCACCCTACATACCAAAAGAGGGCTGTCGTGAAGGGGCAGCTCGTAAGAGCTGCCAGAATGAATTCTCGTAATCAGGATTTTGACAGTGAATGTCAAACTTTGAGTGATATGTTTATTAAGCAGGGCTACCCACCTGACTTCTTGGATGACATCTTAATGGAAGTAGAGAGGAAGAGAATGACAGGATACTTCAAACCTATTTTGAATAAGGATATTTTTGAAGTTAACATTGACCTGGATAGTAGCATTATAAACTTAAACACCAGGTTGGAGAATGAATTTAATGTTAGCTTTATAACAACCTTTTCCAAGGATGCAAGTGCTCTAAGAAGCATTTTAAACAAAAACTGGGCCCTAATCAATGAAGATGCAACCCTTAGGTCTAAACTAATGGTTAAACCTAAAATAACATACCAAAGAGGGCCCAATATTAAATCTATCCTAGAAAGGAATTTAAAACCCTACATACCCAATAAAGGCAAGAAAAAATGTGGTAGATGCCCCTATTGTAAGTTCATCCTGACAACAACTTTTACTGTCTTGGATGAACAGTAATCAATGGAAGGTAGATATGATTGTAATACTAAAGGGGTAGTCTACCTAGCGCAGTGTCAGTCATGCATCTGTTTTTATGTAGGGAAAACAGAAAGACACTTCAAACAAAGAATATATGAGCATCAATACAGCATAAATAAACAAAATAGTACAAATGCCCTGGCTTGGCACATTATAGATGAACCTAACCATCAGTTTAAATATTTGATCATTGAGCAGGTAGCACTTAATATTAGGGGGGGGGCCTGTGGACTTTGAAATTAGAAGAATATGAGCTCTTATGGCAACTAAGATTCAATGCACATTTATATCCCGGACTAAATGACTACTGCTGTCTGAAATGTATTTTAAAATTGAAGTCATTATTGAGATGAACATAGAACAAAAATATATGTATGTTACTTTACATCATTATTTATATATATATATTTTTGTATTATTGTAAATAACATCATATATAAGTATTATAACAACAGAACTTGATTTTAGTAAGGAAGTAATTGGACTTAAAAATCACTTGGTATTAATTCACAGGGTGGGTTTGTGATGTCATTTATTATGAATTGTATTTAAGTGCTTATTTGCATACCTTTTATTGTCTGATGAAGTTCATTTAATATATGTGAATGAAAGCGCTCACATTAAAAGGTTTTTATTTACTATTAACGTTTTACTGGATTTATTGTATGCTAGGAGGTGTCTTGCACTCCTGAAAAAGATTTTGTTCTTATTAAGAAGCCAATCGTCATGTATGGAAGGATTCAGAATCATTGCAATCTTGGGTGAGCTGGTGCTACTGCCATGCACTTGGTGAACACCCAGGGGGCTGTGGTAAGGCCAAAGGGCAGTGCCCTGAACTGATAATGACTGGCTCCCAACCAGAAGTGTAAATACCTTCCGGATTGTCTGTTTATTTTTATGTGATAGTATTCATCCTGAAAGCCTATTGAACACATCCAGTCATCCTTGCCCAAAAAGGGCAGAATGGACTGAACCATGACCATCCAAAACTTTATGTGTCAGGCTGACTTGTTCAGGTTGCCGAGATCCAAACTTGGTCTCCAGCCTCCTGTTTTTATGCCACTAAAAATAATCTTGAGTAAGTTCTGGATTCTGTCTGGTCTGGTGGGACCTCTTGGATGACTCTTGTTTTTAGCTGATTTTATATATCTAGTGTTGCTGCTTTCCTCTGACTGGATGGAAGATCAGGAATTTTGTATACAGGTGGAGGTGGTTGGAAAATTATATAACCTCTGAAAATAATCCTCTGCACACACTTATCATTTGTTATCTCTAGTCAGGGTCTATGGCGCAGGGATAGTCGACCCTCATTTGCCTCCAGAGGGGGACAGTCAGGCCTCCTTTCAGGAGTACTGATAGGGTCTAAGTGAGAAAGAATCCCTGGACCATTGGTTTTGCAGGCCTCTTCTGCCATGTGGACAGCATTGTCCATTCAAGTTCCTCCTTCTGCCCCTGGGGTAAGTATCTCCAAGTGGATCTTGGAAAGGACCCTGGGACTTCCTGAACTACATCTTTTGAACACCTTGTTGACTCCTAGAAAAGGATATTTCATGGTAGGGGGGGGTCGAAAAATGTACGCCCACTGCAAAAAGGGTCTTTCCATCTTTTTCACACCTGGAGAGTGTGTCCTTCACTTTTGATTCAAACAACCAACTGCCATCAAAAGGTGCACTGATGAACAAAGACTTGAAGTACTCCACAAAATCACACTAGTGCATCCAAGCATGTCTCCTGATGGAAATGCCTGAACCTGATGCCCTTGAGGTACCTTCACCTGCATGCTAATTAAGCTTCATGGAAGAATTTGAAATACATTGAAGTGTAGCCTACTGTGAAGCCACAGAAGACTGAGCCTTAACAGTAGTGGTCCCAGCAAGGGATTTTGAATGTTCCTTGATCCATTCCCTTTGTAGTCTCGTAAAGTGTGCCAAATAGTTCATCGACCAAAGGGCAAATGTCAGTGAAGCATACAGATGTTCCCAAATCTGTCCAATGCTGTAGACTCTTTGTTAGGGGGATGGGTAGAGGAATTCTGCTTAGCTTCCATCTTGGTGGCCGCTGCCACAACCATGGCATCTACAGGTACCCCCTTACTCCAAAATTCCTTACCTGCTGGTGAAGCCAGAATCTGATCTGGTCTCTTGGGAATTAGTTCATCTGAGTCAGGTTCCTTCCACTTACGCCTAGAAATCAAGTCAATGAGCTCATCAGTGGGCAGAGTAACCCAGGAGGTAAATGGGCCAGCTCCAAAGACCTCCAGGAATATTAAGTCCTCTGGGGAAGGATTATCAGAAGACCAACCATGTCTCTGTTTAAGGATCTCAAAAATGTCTCCAAGTGAAATATCTTCAGGAGATGATTGTGGGGTCCCCTCCCCATCACCAAAATCAGTATCCTCAGTGATTGACACCTGAGAAGAGTCCAAGTTACCTCCTTTTGCACTTCTTGTTCCTAGGGACTTCCTCGGTGGAATGCTGCAGTGAAGTAGCAGAAAAGACAGTGAGACCCTGCTGGGTGGTCTGGAGACTTTGGGCTGGCTGTCCCTTGGTGTAGAATAGTGTAGCCCAATGCACAGAGACATCTGGGATCCAGAAGGAATATCCAAGGGGGTAGGATCGGTCAACTCTGCCAGAGTAGAGAAAGCTCTCTTCACTTCAAAGGCAGAGGGGAGAAGGAGGACAATGAAGCTGAGAAGCCAAGCATCTGGCCCACTAAATTCCTCTGCCTTGAAGGCAATCTACCCAAGGCAGAAGTTAGAACTCAGTTGTCTACTGCTGAAGCTCCAAGGGCTAGAGACGACTCCGAAAACTTCAGAGTTGACTCCAACAACTCAGATCCAACAAGACCACTTCAGCTTCAAGGGTCTTCTGGCTCTGAGGACATTGGAGCTGATGCACTCAGAGATATCCTTGGATCCAGAGATAAGACCATTTTCAGATCCAAACCACACAGACCTGGAAGACTCGGATCCAAGGTCTCTGAAAAAAGGGGTCATATCAGAGAAGGAGTTGTTATCGGTAAAGTGACAGAAAGACAGACTTCCTGACCCATAGGGGTAGGAGCTGGGATAATTCCTATCTGAATATGCACCATGAGAAATCTCTTCATCATTCTGTCCATATCGGCTTCATTAAGATTTCTGGAAGACCGAGGGGGATGCCAAGGATGGAGATTTTGAATGTCGGAGTTCCAGAAATGGAGATGGACCTCAAGATGGTACTGGGTCTACAGTAGAAGAGTACCTAGTCGTAGGTAAAGGAGTCAAATCCAAGGTTCTCTGAGCCAAAGAAGGAGTTGTCAGACCCGGCACTGAAATTATCAAGAAGTGTCTTCAGATCCAACTTCTGCTTTTTCTTGGGTGACTCTGAAGAAGAAGGAGTTGAAGATCCTGACAATTTGGGAGATTTTAAAGTAGTCTCCTTAGTTTTGGATTTGGGAGGTTAAGCTCCAGTAATCACTTCAGAAAAGGGTGTTAGAAGCAACCCTTATAGAAGTAGTTTATTTTTATGGTGAGCAGTAGAAGCAACCCTTTCAGAACTAGTTTATTTTTATGGTCAGCAGTAGCTCATGGATTAAAATTTTGGCATATGCTGCACTCAGTCTTTAGGTGATCAGGGCATAGAGAATGCACATCTGATAAAGGCAACCTGTGCCCACATTTTTCACATTTTTTGAATCCTGAAGGGCCTTCAACTGACATTCTGATGTAGATGTAAGAAACTACACACAAGACAAAAAGGAAAGAAACAGAGGTTTTTTTTTTTTTTTTTTTTTTTAGAGATAGGGATACCAACAGTGGTATAAAGGTTATGCAAAATGTGTAGATTTTATAAGAAGGAAAAGATAAATACCAGCAAGATTTACAACTGGTGTAGTAGGAAAAAGGATGAAATATCTGAAAGTATTAGACTTATGAAATAAATCAAGGAAACTTATCTCTGAACAACAACTTGAGAGTTACCACATCTTATTCACGAAGCAGCAAATTAAATCTGGGATATGTTAGGAGTTGGTGCATTATGGGTACAGAGGAGATTGAGAGTGTTTTGGTGGCCACAAGCTATAGCAACAGCCGATTCAGATCTGAGGATCACATCTGAACCCATATGTTGAGGATAGAATGAAAATTGACAGATCTCCACTTAAATCAGACTTGAGTCAGCAGGTACTTGAATACTTATGCTGATAATGAATTCTTCTTTGGCCATCACTTGTCTGTTGTGTTAGGAAATCCTTCTGCCTTGCACAACTTATCCTTCAGAGAGTGTCCTCAAGGTACAAAAAGGTTCCAGTCCAATTTTAGTAATCCCTTATTAAGCCCATATCTGTATATAATGTTTCCTTTAGCATGTACCTTGCTAAGCACCTCAGCCAACATTACTTTACCAAAAAGATCTTTTGTCTTACTACCCTTAACTACTGTGATACACTAAAGCCATATCCCTGTAATTAGTCTAATATCAACATGCCTGGAATGATCTCTGTATAGTCTGGTGAATGACCCCAGACTCTTTGAACTTATTTACCTAAGTAGAACAAGAGGTAAAGCAAACACCCACTCTAGAGATTTAAAGCTAAACTGCTACATTAACAAAGGCAGCTGATGCGTTAGGTACATAGCCCAATATTGCTCCCATTTCTGACATAGACTTACTTTACCTATCAAGCAGAATAATTCCCTGGTCACCTATAAAAGTAGTCAGGGTGACTGGATGGGTGATCACAAATATTCACCTGGGATATTTGGAGAAAACTAATGGGGGATACTATTAATCTCCCATCCATATTGGTTGACATGCCTGACTTTGTTGAGTGTTCCCTTGGCTGTAATTTTAATAAATGCCTATGAACTTTTGAATTGAGCTGTCTACATATTAGCAAACTATGCAGAATTGTTACATGTAGGTGACAGTTAAATGGTCACCCGTTCACTGTCCAGTCCTGTTTTCTAAAAGTTAAATTTCCACCATATTTTCTATTAAATTAAGTGACTGCTTAATCTCAATTTGTGCAGCTACTAATGTTGTTTGCAGTAGTCACTCTTACAGACTTGACTCTTGGGATATTTGCCTACAGAAGCTTGAGAGATGTCCTCCCTCTCAGAAATCAGGATATCAGGACATTAGTGGTATATATGGTCGTCAGTTAGTGCCCTCTTCAGATCTTTCTTGAACAGTCTAATCTCCCTAGGCTGGAAGCCACTGGTGTCTGCATGGTGCTTTATAGCCTCTGTACCTGATATTGGTTACAGGTGAAGCCTGTAGCTTGACCAGTGAGGAGGCTCATACTCTCATCCTGGAGCATGTCCTCAGTAGCCAAAGTCTCTTTGCTATCACTCCTGCGGCTTCTCAACAGACTTCTACTTCACCTGAATAGTTATCAGCAAAGGGGACTGTGGCAGCTTCCATGCTGATTGTCCACAAAGAGATCAAAGGAGACCAGGTTCAGTTCTCAAGCATCTGATGGCAAACTGAAACCTCTAAGGTGTACCACAGTTCCAAACATACACCTAAGGCATCAAACCCAAAACAGACATCAGGTATCTTGCCTCATCATTAACTTAAAGAGCCATCCGGCTCCCCCCCCATCCAGGCTGCCCTCTCAGGATTTCAAGTTGGCCCAGAAAGTACAGTTGTGTAAGTAAACTTAGCATAACAGTAGATGTTCTAATAGAGCATTCAGTCCCTGGTTGCCTGTCCTTTGACCCCCCTTTCTAACTATGCTGAAGTTAAACAGTTTTGAAAAGGGTATTGCATATCTATCCACCCAGGAAACAGGTGGCTCTGCCTTAGTAGCTCAACTTTCCACATGAAATGCTTACAATATGTTCATCTGAACCAGCTCATCGGGCTGAACTGAGATTTTTAACATGGAAGACTGTTTTACTCATTGCTCTGACATATGCTAGGAGACTATCTGAGTTACAAGCACTTATTATGAGTCAGTCCTGTCTCATTTTTCACAGATATACTGTTTCCTTGCAGTTTAATCATTCCTTCTATTATGCCTAAAGAGTTAACTTTCGGCCAGGCTAGTAATCTCCCTGTCTTCTTTTCTGATCCCAAGAATAAGAGAGAAAAGATTCTTCTCACTCTGGATGCCCACAGGCAAACAAAACGGAGTCTTTAGGAAAGCTGATCAGCAGTTTGTCTCTTAAGAGGGCAGGAGGAAAGGGCAACCCAATATCAAAGATGACCTTTTCCAGGTAATTGTCTCATGCTATTGTGTTTTGTTACACTTACATTAATAAACCACTTCCAGACAAGGTTAGGGCCCATTCCACAAGGGCTTTGGCTTCTTTGGTGGCTTTCTGGAATGGGGTGGACTCCAGAAGTATTCTAGAGCTAGCAGACTGGTCCACTGTACACACTTTTACAAAGAAAGCACTGTAAACTAGATTCCTCTTTCAGGTCCAGAACAGGCTTTGTTAGGATTATTCTCTATGGACTTCTGGAGTCTTAGTTTATTGGCCTTATCCATTTGATAGTTTTCTAAGCCAAGTTAATATACCTATACAACTTAGGCTACTGCCACAATGAATTTCTTGGTCTTAGTCTTTTCTGAAAAGAATTTAAGCCTGCATTGCTGGTAATTTCCTGCTGGGTGAGGAAAGTAAACTTGTATTTTTTGTCTGTGAGTGACAGAGCTGCTTTCTGTTTAACCTGTTCCATTTTGTTTTCTTTTTGTAAACAATTTGCTTGGCCTGGTGTTTTTGTTCTACGTAAGAGATAGACACTTTTTAGGCTGCACATCTCACATTTTTTTCATTGGTTAAATTGTTTATTGAGTGATACTTAAATACCCAGTGAATTTCTGGGTCTTTGTATTTTTTTGAAAAGATTTCAAGCCTGTATAAACTGACAGCCCTGCTGGTGATTCCCTGCTAGTTTTTCCCACCTGCTCTTCTTTTTGTTGATCTGCTTTTTAAACTTGGTACCTGGTTATTTTAAGCTACCCACCCTTATTGTAAATTGAGATTAATAAACTCTTCCCTTTCTACAGTGCTGTTGATATCTTGAATTATTTGCCTTTCCTTGTGCTTATGTTGAAAAAGGGCATTTTGGCTCTCATCGTTTCTTCTAGTGATTTACTTGCTCTGAATTCATTGTCTAGCTAGCTGTTGGATAAAGTATTGTACTTCTACACTCTAACAAGCACTTGTTTTTACATCAAGAGGTCAGTGGATTTTCCATCTACTGCACTGGGAGGTAGCCTGATCTGCTTAGGATGGGAAAACACCTGAGATTTTTGCATGTAGTTTTATTGACTGAAAGGCTTATTTATTTTATTTATTTATTTATTCTATTTTACATTTGTTAACCAGGATTGTCTGACTGAACAAAAGCCCTTTTTCAGCAGAGGCCTGGGGAGAAAAGCTCCAAAACATAGTTACAAAAATATAACCGTTACAAACACAGTTAACATTATAATCATTCATAATAAAACTTGCAGAACAGTTATCATATATATGCAGTTACAATTATCTATAAAAAGGTTATGAAGAATATTGCAACAGAAGGAAAGGAGATAGTGTTAGGTAAAAAATGATGAAGTAGACTACTTTGTTGTAAATGTCTTGGTATAGAGGAGAAGAAATGATGGTAAGACAGAGGAAGTTAGGTTTGTTATTTAGTGAAGGTATATTCAAGGAGGCTGAGAACAGGTACAAATCCAGTGACTTTTTAAGTACTCTTTAGTGGCTAGTTTGAATACTTTAGGATGTGAAAGTGATCTAACTTCTTGTGGGAGTTTGTTCCAAGCAATAGAGGGATGGTAGCTGTATGTAATGGCTCCTATTTTGGACTTGGGCTTGTAAATTTGTAAAAGGTCTTGGGTGGAGCTCCTGAGTAGTCTGGATGGGACATAATGGGAGATTATGGTGCCTAGTGCTGGACAGTAGGATGGTGAATAAATAATGAAGTGTATAATCTGGAGCTGAGAGAGGAGTAGGAGGTGTGGTAGTTCGAAACAGTTTAGATGTTTGAGAGAGATACAGTGGTGAGATTTGTAGGTTTGTTGTGCAGCAAATCTGGCTATTTTGTGATAAGTTGATTTGAGTTTGCTAAGTAAGGTGGAGTTAAGATTTGTGAGTATTTGGGAGCCGTATGTTAGGCATGGCAAAAGATAAGCATGTGTGATTGTGGTTCTAGATTCAGGGGTTAGGAATTTTGTATTTCTGTAGAGAAGTCCTAGTTTTTGATGGGTTTTCCTGATACAGTTATTTATATGGAGGTCAAATTTTAGCTGATCAATGGTTACACCAAGGAGTTTAGTACTAGAGTAAGCAACTATGAGAGTGTGATTTAGTGATTTTATTTGAAAAGTAGATTTGATATGAGTAACAGTTTTGGGAAGAAAGAGTACGAGTTTGGTTTTTTGGGGATTAAGGATGAGCTGATTATTGGTGAGCCAGGTTTCAACAGAGTTGAAAGAACTGGGTAGCTGTTAGAAGTTCAGTGGATGAGTTAGCAATGGTGATCAGCTTATCTTGCTTTTGTGCCTTTATAAATTCTGTACAGTTGAGTGATTCTTGGCTTATTTATCGAAAGTGAAGTGCTTTTATTGAATAATCACACTTTTATAAGCGGTTTAAAGTACACTGCTATATCTTTATCTTTAAGTTTGTTTGTGATAGCATTTCACTCCAGACTGGAATTATTCATCTAGTAGCAGCAGGAGTTTACCAGGTCTATCTGGGCTGGGAAGCACACAGAAGGGCTCTTAAGTATTTTTTTGCACTTCTCTTATATACTGTGACTGTACTTTAGCAGTTTCAAAAACACTGTAATGTCAGCTGCTGCTTTAAGTAGTTAATTGCACTGTATTACACTGTATCTGTTAATGTAGGGCTGTTGCAGGTAGGTTGTGTGGTCTTGATACACTTGGGCTCCAAACCAGCTATTCTATATTAAGAAGTGTTCTTCTGCACCCTTGTGGCAGAAATGTGCTGATCTAACCTGTCTGAGTTGGGGATTGCTGGTGGAAGGATTATTGTGTGCTTTCTTGACTGGTAGTTAGCTTAAAAGTTGTTTCTCTTTGCACATATTTAAGCCTCACATTTGCAGAGGGCTGGTCTTCATGCAGCAGCGGTTAGCAGTGCCCTGTAGAGATGCAAAAGCCTAGAAGCTCAGATTTCCCTAAACAGCTGTCAGTGATACATTTTCAAGCTTTTCTTCTTCTCTAAGAACATCTCAGTTGCACACTGAGCAGCGCTGGCTTATTGACCAACATTAGCCTATACAAAATATAGCTCCCTCTTGTAGTCTCGGCACTACCAGCAAAGTCCTGTCAAATTAACCCATTCCCATCCCTAATAAAGCATACAGTAATTGTCTGCTATCAAGGACAGGTAGTTTCCCATTATCTCTCTGGCCAGCCTGATAGACATGGGCATCCTGAGACAATGTACCAATTCTCTCATGTAGAGTAACAACCACTTACTCTTGAAACAAACAAATACTTTATGTGAGAGTTGTAGTTACACTATGAAATTGGAGGAAAGACTCTCACATAAGGACAAATTGAATAACAAGTTGTCAGCACATACATACTTCTCACACTAAAAAATGACACAACACATAAACCCACATATGCAGAGGTACTCACTAGTAACCTACCAAATGATCAGAGCCTCCCAAACAGAAACCACTTACACACATAGCAATGCAAAAAACAACCACAACAGATAATAATACACACACCAGTGTCTCAACAGATAAGCTCATAAGGTGTAACACCACAAAACCTAATGTATTGGTCATAGGTGATTCCATTGTGAGACACATGAATGTTCCCCTCACCAGGCTGGATAAGGAGTGGGTTACGGTTAGCTGCCTGTCAGGTGCTAGGATCTGTCAAGTCACTCAAGCAATCAAGTAATTTAATCACAAGTATTGGAATGACTCCACCATAGTCCATGTGGGGGTGAATGACTTGAGATGTACCAAACTGGTCTATATGAAGAGAAACATGACCGAGCTCTCAGCTAATGTGTAACAGGCAGGTATAAGCCTAGCTTTAAGCAGCATTCACCCTTCTCCAAGGATGATGCCACAATACAAACAAAAATTATTGACTTTAACAATTGGCTTAGCTTCTGGTGTCACTCCAAAGGGATGCAATATCTATCAGGCTGGAAAGACATGGTCAACAGGCCATGCTGCTTTGCCAGAGATGGTTTGCACCTGTTTAATCTAAGCTTTTGGATACTGGCAAAGGCATTAGCTCCCCTCTTGTGCCTTTTTTTAGGGAGTGTCAAAATACCCAACCTCCCAATGCAACAAAATCCTCACTAGATAAACTCTGGGCACTGCTGCTTAATGTTAGAAATCTAAATGAGAAACTGTGCTCCCTAGAAGAACTCCTCTCTTTGGGAGATGCTGACATCTGTGCAATCACAGAGACATGGTTCAAAGGCACGGAAGGCACCCCGGCTACAATGCCTTCCATACATTCAGACCACAAGCTGAGCATGAAAGAACCAAAAGAGGTGGTGTATCCATCTTCATTAATCTTCATTAAAGACTCTTCAATCAGTATGACTCTCTTGAGCTACTCCATGTCCAATTAACTGTAGGCAAAGCCTCCTACCAAATCATAACTAACTATAGGCCCCCCACCTAGAAACTGGAAAAGCATACCACATACCTGGACTTACTGGAGTCACTTGATATAGCCAAATACCTTACTCAGGTAATTTTAATTATCCTGTCATCAACTGGGAAACATACTCAACCACAAACATGCTGGCTCAGAGGTTCTTGGACTTTTCTAAATGCAAATGCCCTGGAACAGCTAGTCAGCAAGCCCACAAGAGGCTCAAATGTCAAAGACATAGTACTTTGTAACATGGGAGAGAAGTGTCCCCATGTGATATCCTCCCTGGTAAGACCATAAATCAGTCTTGTTGATGTAATTATAAGACCAGATACTCCATCAAGCTCAAAAATGCTTAAGAATTTTTCAAATACAAATTACCTCCTACTAAGTGATGGTTTAAGAAGTTTCAAAGCCCCCTTGAATGCAGATGATGCAGACTCCTATGCAGAGGTGTACACCAATGCCATGTATAAACACTTAAGCAATTGTACAGAATCAGCTATGCCTGACTGGATTGAAACCAGGTCTTCCTGAAAAAGCAAGCCACCCTGGTGGACCCCTAGAATAAACTGGCTACACAACAGGAGAAAGAAACTAATGTCCAAGAAAAAAAGGGAACTGGTTCAGCAGAGGAAGAAATCCCTCTCTAGCTTAAAAAACAAATTAGAGATCTTGTCAAATACTCCAAAGCTAATTACAAAGTAAAAATAGCCTCTGTAGCTAAGGATAATCACAAAGTTTTCTTTAACTACATCCAAAATCTAAAAGGGAATACCCAGCTATGCACTTGACCGGTTGTGGATGGCACCACCCATATTCAGCTGCAGGTAATAGCCAACCAGCTAGCTGAGAGATTTGGAGCACACTTCGCCCCCTCCCCCATCTCCTCCAGTCATCCCACAAAGTATACCTGCCACCATTCCTCAGCCCATTATCTCAAGACAGCAGGTCATTTTGGTGCTCTCCAAGGCCAAAAAAAAAACAAGACAATGTCCCAGGTTGCTTTTTAAATAACTTAAAACATGACCTAGCAGACCCACTTGGATCCCTGTTTAAGCACAGCCTGCGAACTGGCTATGTTCCAAAGGAATGGAGGACAGCAACAGTAACCCCTCTGCACAAAGGGGGACTATCAAGTGACCCTGGGAATTATAGGCCCATAAGCTTGACTAGCCTCATCTACAAGGTCATGGAAAGAATCATTATGGACCTTATTAACAAGGACATAGGTAATCTCCAAACTCTGGACCCAGCCAGTTCAGATTCATTAAAGGTAGATCATGCCTATTAAACATGGTTGACTTCTTCAAGAAAGTCACCAAGGCCCTGGATGAGGGAAATATAGTGCATACAGCCTATCTTGACCTAATCAAGGCTTTAGATACAATCCCTACTCAGGTATTATAGAAAAACTCTCCCAATTGGGAATTAACCGCTACATTACTAGATAAGTAGCCAACTGGCTCACCAACAGGACACATGCTGTCAAATGGGTGGCTTCACCTCTGGCAAAATACCAGTCACTAGTGGCATACCACAGGGTTCTGTCTTGGGCCCCTTACTGTTTGAAATTTATTTCTCAGAAGTCCAGGCAAGCTTGGATGGCCTGTGACCGACCAATTTGCTGACTATTGTAAATTGGGAGAAATCAAGGAGTCCCCCCAATGATGTTAATGTTAATATACTGTAGACAGGGTTAACACAGACAAATGATTGTTGCCAAAGCTATGGATTAAAGCTAACTGAAAAAATTCATTATCATTCCCTGTGGGAAAGCTGACATCCTAATTACATTATAGACAGCACCCCCTCCAACCAAGTGTAGACTCGGTGGTACATGATCTGGGTATGCAGGTTGATAGCAATATGAACTTTGACCATTAGGTATCCACAATAGTAAGAAAATCCTTCTATGTGGTACATCTTATAAGTAAAGGCATCACATCTAGATCTAAGGATGTTTTACTTCCATTATACTTGGCTCTCATCAGACCAATAATTGAGTACAATGCTCCCTTTTGCATGTACCTCACCAGACGCCTGCAACAATTACAGAGACCACAGAGGTTTCTCACCAAGAAATTATAAGGTACACAAAACAAGTCTTATGTGGAAAGACTGAAAGTCCTGTCACTGTATTCTGTCTCCTACAGGTTGCTAAGGGGTGACTTGTGCCGCTTACAGAGCAGTGTAAGACCTGGCCCTGATGGAAATGCTACACATTCGTATATCAAACTGCAGGAGGGTCACTCAATCCAGGGATCTTAACCTAGCCTCTGACATGAACAGGTCATGTTGAAGAGCTAGATAATTCTCCCAGAGACTGCCACTTCTCTGGAACAACCTTCCAGTTCATGTGAAACAGACGCCTCCCTGACCCTCTTCAAATGCAATCCAGATCAATGGATGGGTGACTGCTGATTCACTCCTAGGGTGGTGCCCATGTCCCTCATTGACAGAGGAAGTCAGTATTAACTACCGGGCAACTCAGGATAAATATGGCTAGGCTTGTAAGGGCTGTAGAGCCATTAGCCTAGTAACCTGCTATGAATCTGAATCTAAGCATTGTACAAAGTAGAGCTGTATAAGTGCACTTAACATAACAGTACATTTTCAGTGATTGTTGCAGTAACCATCCCCCTTCTTTGCTTTTTTTCTTTTGTGTTGCCAATGTGTGGATGTTTCACCCTTTTGTAGATAATTTACTGTTGTGTTTGTTTTCTAGCATTGTTCTGTCAGGGCTGTTGCCTCCATCCTATGCAAAAAAATGTTTTGCTTTATGTGCTTCATCTGTTTGTATATGGAACTTTGCTCAAGAGCCTGACATTTGCAGCACATGGAAGGCTCCTTTTAGCTTTGTAAGCTGGACAGTCACAGGGTAGGCCCCATATAGCTTAGGCTACTGTAAAAGTGATTTATGTACTGAACATCATCTTTTTTTTTTTGTCATCATGATAGCTATAAACCTTCAATATCAGGTATGCCCCATGACAAAAGAAAAAAAGAGAGCTCTTTTCTCCAAATTGACTCATAACCTTAGGCTTGGAACAAATGTCTCCCTGCTGTTATTTGCAATCAGGCATTGAGGATATCTTATTCTCACCCCCAACAAATGTCTCATTTCAGGATACCTTTTGACAGAATGAAAGAGGTCTTTAAATAGGATGTTAAGGAATTCTTTCAGCCCCATATAAGGCACAAGAATGTTCTGGGCCTGCCTGAACATAAACATCAGGCCATTCCGCCAGTCTTGTAAGCCCTGTATAATGCATTTAATAGTGAATCCTTAGATATGAACTACCAACCCCTTGTTCCTTGAAAGTCAGACTGTTTCTGCAAGGTACATGACTCTCACAAACACCTTCATTGGTGGTGTTCCTGTATTCCAGCAATGAATCAACTATGGATTCAGTCAGAAGTCCTCTTCTCAGAGACAAGGAGAGTAAAATCCTCAACCACTTAGGGAAGAAGACTTACCTCCTTACACTCGGCTCCCCTGGCCTTTATGGATCTTAACTGCCAGTCTCACATACTGAAATTTTATGAGTCTTTTCCTTATTCAGATGAGACATAAGGTAGAGGAGAGAAAGGGTGAGGACCTAAACAGAGAAAAGGGAGGGAATCTTAGTTCCAAAACTGCCAGGAACACATGAAATGCAACTATCATGCAGTTGCATTATGAATTGCAGCTACTGTGGGGTCTGTGGTTAGGACAAGGACACAGTGCCTACCAAAGCAAGTAAAAACAGATCTTTAATGCATCTCAGGACAGGAAGCTTCTTTTTGGACCCCATGCAGAGAACATAGTTATGAGACTAGAGGAATAAAGGAAAAACATGCATTTATTCAAGAATATTCTTCATACCCTTGCACCAAGATATAGTAGGAATTATCCCAGTAACAGCTGTCCATTTTGCCCTAAGCAAGACAAAGGCAAGCAATCAAAGTGTAAGATTATCAGCTACAAGAAAAAATATGGCAGGCAGACTACATGTGGTAGCCTGGTGACCCACTGTCACCCTACTGAAATATCTGTGACTTAACAAGACTAGTTCTCAATCCCCCCATCCCCCAATCCCATCTCAAACCATCCTCACTCCAATGCTACTTTGCACCCCTTTACCCAGACTGAATAGATAGGAGACTGGCTATCCCATTTTTTTTCAGAAGTACTAGGACGTAGCATAGGACAGGTGAGTTCTGCAAGTATTAAAATGGGCACAGACTGAATTTTCAAAAAAAAAGTCAACATTTCTAGGCATTTAATCTGTTCACAACGATCAAATGCTTCTCTTTGTACACTTGCTAAAAGATATATTATCTCAGTAAGCCATAGAAAGGGTACTAGAATGAGAGAAGGTTGCGGGTTTCTACTACAGACCTATTCCTAGTTCAAAATTAAACAAGTTTCTAAAGGTTCCAAAGTTCAAAATGCTAACCTTGCAAATCTTCTGTGTTCACTCATCCATGGTCATCCTGGATCTAAAAAGATGTCTATCTCCACATCCTCATAGCCAGAGTTGACAAACAATTCCACAGGTTTGAAAGTGTGGGGATGGAGGCATTACCAATTCACTGCCTTGCCCACTGGTTTGTCAAACGCACCCAAAGACTTTACAAAATGCCTGGCTTCAGTAATTGCATTTTGCAGAACCATGGGCATTCAAATTTAACCCTTCTGGAAGACTACTTCACCCAAGCAACATCCCTTGAGAAGAGCCAAGATCCAGACAGCTATAGAATTTACTTTAATTTAAGTCCCTGAGGCTCTTCTTAAATCTCTCAAAGTCATAGTTTTCATCCTTAAGATAAGATATGTTTCTAGTGGCATTACTGGACACAGAGAAGGAAAGAATGTTTCTTTTCCCAGACAAGGCTCAATCATTTCCAAAATTTCAAAACAATTTCTGAGAAGAATCCGATCTCTGCAAGAGTTGCCTAGGGTGTTGGATTACATGGCCTCTTATATTCTGATGTTCACCCTGGCAAAATTGCACATGAGGAAATTACAGTGGTACCTAAAAAACACGTGGTGCCATCATTCCCAGCCCCTTCAGTGCCACATTACCCCACTACCCTGCATTAGAAAGGAGCTCTAATGGTGAACGAACCAAGTCTGCCTCAACCTGGGGTACCCTTTAAGCTAGATCCTGGATCCCAGACCCTTACCAGAGACTCTTCTGACTCAGTCTGGGTTGAGGCATGTGAGAGAACTGAGGATCTAGTGGACATGGAACAGCGCCTTTAGAAGGAGGAGGAAGAGGCACATCTACATAAAAGAGATGATGACAGCGATTCTATTTATCAGGGCTTTCAGGCTCATTTAGCAATAGGGAATATTTTGCAGACTGACTGCACCACAGTGATGTGGCACATCAACAAACAAGGAGGTATTTATTTGAACCATCTGTGCTGACTTGCACTGTGAACTTAGGAGAAGACCCAGGAGTCAGGTATGGCTCTCAGGGCAACTTACACCCCAACACAGGAGAATGCATTGGAAGACCAGAACATTAAAACAGAAATGAACCCCCACAAGGAGTACTAAACAAGATTATATTTCTGGATATAGTGCACAGAGGGCTGTGCTAGAAGTAAACATTTTTTATTCATAAGAAAAACAGACAACTGTGAAAATACTGTGCCATGGTAACAAAAATGGGAGCCTATGCAACAGAATCCTTCTCCATAAACTGGGCAGTTCTATTTCTATATGCTTTCCCTCTGATACCCCAGATCCCCAGAGTGTTACAGAAGATTAAGAAGCACAGGTCAGAAATGGTACTGACAACTTCATTCTGGCTGAGGCAACATTGGGTGGAGTAGAGATCCCATGTGATCTACACACTCGGGGAACAGGATCCCTTCTGCCTTTATCAGACCAAAAGGCAGTGTTGCAACTCGAGATCTGTACCATTGTGGTTAATGTAAAGGAAGCAGACAAGGGAAAGCTGCTGGATAATATAGTTTATCACCCCTGGATACATTAAAGGAAGAAGATGACAGCTTGAGACAGATAACAAAGAATTGTGGCAGTTACACTCGTTTGTATCTGAACTTGACAAGAACAGACTTCATCTTGAGCTTTATTATATTGCTTTTTACAAATAGTCTTTAACAGTGATAAAACACATTTTGCAAAATACATAAAATATATAGAATAAATATGATAAACAAACAAAAATAGGTTCATAGGTGTGTACTAGGCTAATGGCCCTGGAGCCTTTGCAAGCCTAGCCCATAGGATTACCTTGGCATCATGCCACTCCACCTTAGTTCCCAGTGCCTCTGTCAAGTAGAGCCACTGGAGTGATACCCGCAGTGAATTTTCTATTTCCCATCCACTCATCAAGATTTCTCTTGAAGGGGACCACTGAGGGGCTCTGTTTGACATGTATGGGAAGTATATTCCATAGCATGGGCAGTCTCTGGGTTATGAACCTGTCCCCCCAGCATGTTCTGTTGATTGTGGTAATGAGGTTGAGGTCTCTGAAGCATGTGGTGTGGAGGGATTTGGATTTATTTAGATGTAGCATTTCTAACATAGTTGGGTCAGACATGGCTTTGTAAGTCAAGCAGAGATCACCTCTAAGTAGGCAATAAGAGACCAAGAATAGTTGGAGTTTTTTGAGTCTGTCGATATAGTACAAGTGTTTAAGGCCTCTTTGTGAGGTACTGTTGCATCCTCTCCAGTTGTTGCAGGTGTCTAGTGAGGTACATGCCAAATGAGGAATTGTACTCGATGATTGGCCTAATGAGGGAAGAGTAGAGGGAGACAATGACCACTTTCTTCCTGGATGCAAAACTCTGGCAGTGGCCAGTGGCAATGTGGTGGTTGAAAGAGAGGTTGCTGTCAACCTGTGTTCCCAGATATCTTATAATGCCTTCTGTATTCAGTCGACTACCATCGATGTGGTAATTCATGGGAACCGGGTTTTTCCCAAAGGTAATGACAACGCATTTTTTTGGCATTGATCTTAAGGCCATGGTTCTGACACCAGTCGTTGGTCTCAGTCAGGCCTTTCTGTAGGAGATCAACATCACTTGGGGAGTTAATAATAGCTCCCAACTTGCAATCGTCTGCAAACTTTGTCAGGCAGATTCCCTTCATGTTGGCCTGGACTTCAGAGAAGTAGATTCCAAACAGGAGAGGATGGCAGTAAATATAGCAGTAAAACCAAATTAATCAAGAATAAGTGCAAACAGTACTTCTGTCAAAAGACTCTGTGTTATAAAGAAAGATGACAAAAAAACATACATCTCAGCTGCTGTGATTTATGCCCACAGATTTAGGCTTATTCCTCCAAAATTTACTGATGCTCCTTTTAAAGTCAAACCTATTTAAGGGAACATACATTATTGAACAACTGAACTAAGCCAATACAAAGATTCAGCAGCATTAATTAAATGAGCTCTAGTACTTGAAAACATATTATGAAAAATAATGAAGTGCTTCACTTTTTGCTGCCTAATGTGATTTGAAACATCCGTGCTATGAGTTTCAATGTTCAGAGGTTGAGAGGCATGAAAAAAAATAATGGATGAACTCATGTAAAAGAAGGTATGAGATTGATCAACCCAAGTCATATAAGTGCACTACCAAAGATTCCATGTTCCTGGGTAAAGAAGTGTGGATTAACTGACATCTTTTACTAAGAGATCAGCCAGCTGAAGTGTGACTTTACTGAAAAGGATGGAATTCTGAACATGGTCTGAAGACAAAGGGGATCAGAAATGCCTAGAAAGCTCCATTAGCCAGCAGTAGTCACACACAGCAGTGTGTAGTTTAAAGAAGAGGGAAGGGGAACATACTAAGAAAAACTCAAAGGATTTTAAGGGATTAGATTGTGCTAGGCTAGGGGAGATGGTCAAAAATAAAGAGAAGTTAATAGGCTGGATGGAAAATGGTCAGGTATCCAATAAAAATAGTTCAGATATGAAGTACTTACATTAACTAGAGGTATAGCTAAGACAGGGCAAAGTGTCATCTTCCCAGTCAAAAGGTATCAGGCAGTATGATCAACAGATGCCTATGGTGTGGTAGTACAGTACAGTACTGGCATTCAGAAATGAATGCCAATACTGTATTAGTGGCTACAGCTGAAGCACTTAGTGTATGGAATTCCACATGGTACCATATAATCTAGCTATGATTCTGGCTGTAGGTAAGGGTTTTAGGAAAGAGAAAAAGGGAAAAGGCCAATTTGTTTAGATGCAATGTGAGGCTAGCAGTTAGGGCAAGGGAGAGATCATTCAAGAGGTGGAATACATGAGCTGGGGAGGTGGAGAAGACACTATACAAGGAGGCAAGCAGAAGGACAAAAATAAGCTGAAAGGCAGTTGACAGACAGGATTAAGAAGGGGAAAGTACACTTGTGTATGTAAACTTACCATAATAATAAATGTTTGAATAGATCACTGTTGCAGGGCCATAATGCTATAGGGGTCATATCTTGCCAAGGATTGGACATCCATCCTATGTAAAAAAGCTTTTGAGTACCATCCTCACGCACCAAACATCCACTGAAACATGAGTGAGTGCTGATATAAAAAGGAGACCTACAAACACTAAAATTCAAAGGTCACTTGCCACTAACGGAGGGAGGTGGTCACCAGAAAAAAAGTTCAAATTTCAAATCTTATGTCACTGCAAATAAAGGAGTAAAGGGGACCACACTTCAGCCCAAAGTAGCTACAGAAAAAAAATATAAAAAAAGATAAAAAATGACAAAGGGTGAAAGATGGTGTTATTATACAACATTGATCTATTGGAATACCTACTGCTACGCTAATTTACTTACAAAACTGTACCATGCGCATCATTAGATCACTGTTGCAGTAGCATAAAGCTGTATGGAACAATTGCCAAAGTTTAGACAGACAGAGTGGGGGACGTAGGACCCGAGTCCAGAAGACTTTGGAACATAGATATAACAACTTCGGTTGTGGCTTTGGAAAAGGAATCAGTCTTATAGTGTGTACTGAAAGTGTGCACTGGGGAACCAAGTTGCTACCTCTAGAATGGCTCTAGAGCCTACCCCTTTCTAAAAAGACTCAGATGTAGCCATAGCTCTAGTAGACATCACATCATTTGACACACCAGTAGTATCATTGCTGTTTTATGTTGCCTGTAATCACCAAAAGAGGTCCCGAATTCCACAGTTGATTCAAAGCTTTTATTGCCTTTATCAGAGCTGTCATTTCTTTGAGGGTGAGACCTGAATTTAGCCAAAACTGATTTTTCAACCATAGTACTGGCGCAGGAAAGGACAAAGGGTGATGATGTAGAGTCCACATTGACGTGAGAAACCGCTAAATCTTTCTCATATGCAGTCTGGCTAAGGGAAGCATTAGAATGGTTAAAGCTGTATAGCCTAGAATTCTGAGACACACTCTGGATATGGGTTAAAAACTATAGGTAGTAAAAATGAAACTTTCTTCTGGAGAGAGAAAGGCCATCATGAGAAATGTATCAAGAAGGCATCCCAGAAATGTTAACCTGTGAGAGGAAATTACGAAAAAAATTCTCCAGGTTGAGTTTGAAACCTCGTCTTTGGAAGAAATTTATAGCAAAGAAAAGGATGCCTGGGTATTTTGAGCTGAATCTACTAAGATGAGTCAATAATCTCATAGAGATAAATAGGCTAGGGAGACAGACTAACATATGTTGTATGTATATTGTCTCCATCTACTTTACTTAGTTAAGCTCTTAAAATAACTGGAATAAGAAGCAAGAAGGGGGGCATATTAACCATATAAGATTTTCTTTCGGGTAATCTAATTGAAAGTTCTACAAGGTTATCATAGAAATGCTTTAGAGTTTTATATATATATATATATATATATATATATATATATATATATATATATATATATATATATATATATATATATATATATATATGGGGCCAGGTGCCCAAAGCATCACTTTCTTGGGTACCAGACAGCTGGGGGCACTGGCTGTTTTTTTTTTAAAGTGGTACAGTATGGAGACAGCTAGGGCGGCTACGGTGGTGCAGCTGTTAGCATTGCTGCCTCACAGCAAGAGGTTCTCTGGTTTGATCCTCGGCTGACGTGCCTTCTGTGTGGAGTCTGCATGTCCTCCCTGTGGTCGCTTGGGTTTACTCCAGGTGCTCCGATTTCCTCCCACATCCCAAATACATGCTGTAGGTGGATTGGACACTCTAAATTGGCCCTAGGCATGAGTGCTTGCATGTGTGTGCCTTCTGTGGAAGGTTGGACGCCGGGCTGGCAACTCGACACTGTAAAACTCAACTGCCAATCATGAGCGGACAGGTGATCTGCTATGGCGACCCCTAACAGGGAAAAGCCGAAAGAAGAAAAAGAGTGTAGAGACAGCTAAAGAAGAGAGAATGAGAAAAGACACATGCAGAAAATAGACAGGGTAGTAGTAAAAATGTGGATTGGAGTAGTAATGAAGGAAAAAGGAGGGGCTTCTACATGGTAGAGGATAAAAAGTAAAAGAGAACGCAGAATGCACGCAGAGAGAATGAATGGAAAGACTTGTATCTTCTCTAGAAGGCTTTAGATATTTTTTCTCTTTTTTCCTTTTTTTTATT
Source organism: Protopterus annectens (assembly GCF_019279795.1). Lineage (NCBI taxonomy): Eukaryota > Metazoa > Chordata > Ceratodontiformes > Protopteridae > Protopterus > Protopterus annectens. The sequence goes on along the minus strand of NC_056728.1, from coordinate 37,861,992 downwards.
TTTTAAGAGGATGATTAAAGACTCGGTCCCAAAGAGTATGAAGAGGGTAAATGAAAAGCAACTAGGTGGTCAGGTGACAATGATAGTAGCAGTAGGCTTATGCTAGACAAACTTGGTCTCAAATTGAAAAAGCAATTCAGAAAAAGTAGGAGGAGCTCACATGAATTAAGATTTTATTGTTAAGTTTTCATTTGTAACTGGTTGTTTTCTATTAGCTCTGATTAGCTTTTATTTGCATTTCTTAAATGTGAATGAAATGTATGTGCCAAGTTCCAGGGACCATTAGGCTATCTGGAGAATAGGCACTTTTTGGAGTTAAAGCTATTTTTCTGCATTTTTATATAGAAGATATGCATAATTACAATTCTGCTTCCTAATGCAGAAAAAGGACCATATTAGGAACTTGCTGTTTTGTTGCTTCTTTATATGACAGATCCAGCATTGGTATGAATGTTTAGAATTACATTTTTAATTCTTGCATGGTTTATTCTGAAAAGGTGAAAAATAGGTAGGAACTTTTTATGTAGTCATGAACATTTTCTTAATCTTAAGTGATTGTATTTATGTAATGGGCATGTCTCTAGGCATCATTTAGGGTGACATAGGGTGACATTGGTGACAGCTTTACAGAGATATTTGTTTCATACAATTCCATTGAGTATCAAGATTTTTCTATAAAATAGAAGTTGGGTAGAAGCCCCAGTTAGTGAAGAACTTCTCCATAGATTAGAAATATAGTGAAACAAGTACTTGAGAAAGTAAAACACATTGTTACCCACTCTGCATTCGAAAGTAACAGTGGCGACAAATGTAATTTTGCATCTCTTCCTGTTAAGGTTGTGGCTGAAAAAGAAATGTTTACTGTTCTTAATTAGTTAGGCTTTATATGAATAAATGTACAAAGTCAAGTAGGATTTTGTAATTAAGTAGTTATATGCAACTCTGAAATTGTTGCTGTTACAAATTTAATGGGCAAATGTACATTACTCTTATTTGGAGAATGGGAAAAGAATATATCATGCCCCTAACTGAACAACATATGTTCTCCAACACGGTGCAAATGTACAAGTAATGACCATTAAAAAACTAATCTGCCACGTCACTGCACCATATAAAGGTGCAGTGAAGCTCAAGACAGAAAACAAGCAAAAGGCCACAATTGTTTTACTCTGTCTCGAAATGTAGCTTTCCAGTATAGCGAGTGTAAAATTAGAAAAAACAGTAAATAAATATTAAAAAAGTAACATGCTAGTGTGTTTCTGTGTGTCTGTGTGTGTCTGTGCGTCTGCGTGTGTGTGTGTGTGTGTGTGTGTGTGTGTGTGTGTGTGTGTGTGTGTGTGTGTGTGTGTGTGTGTGTGTGCATCTGCATATGACAGACAGAGAGAAAGAACGGCAGCATGAATGAGAGACAGAAAGACAGAAACAGCACAAACCAACTTCTCACATTGCCTAAACAATAAAAAGTATGAAACTCTAATGTCTGACATTATCAACTGACTTTAATCCTCATAAATTTAACAACAAATCAAACATTCTTCAAGGGCTAGATCAGAATTACACTACAAACTCAGGGACAGTTAAGGGGCATGTGTGTGTGTGTGTGTGTGTGTGTGTGGGGAGGGGGGGGGGGTTGCAGTACCTTGCATTCTATGATTTTTTTTTTTAATTTATTTGACCAGAACGAGACATCTGAGCTGCATTCACTCAACAAAGTGGCTGTAACTGCTGGGAAAGAATGTACGTGTGTGTATGTGTGTGGTGTGTATGTGTGTGTGTGTGTGTGTGTGTGTGTGTGTGTGTGTGTGTGTGTGTGTGTGTGCGTGTGTGTGTGTGCGTGTGCGTGTGTGTGTGTGCATCTGCATATGAGAGACAGAGAGAAAGAACGGCAGCATGAATGAGAGACAGAAAGACAGAAACAGCACAAACCAACTTCTCACTTATTGCCTAAACAATAAAAAGTATGAAACTCTGTCTGACATTATCAACTGACTTTAATCCTCATAAATTTAACAACAAATCAAACATTCTTCAAGGGCTAGATCAGAATTACACTACAAACTCAGGGACAGTTAAGGGGCATGTGTGTGTGTGGGGGGGGGGGGGTTGCAGTACCTTGCATTCTATGATTTTTTTTTTAATTTATTTGACCACAACGAGACATCTGAGCTGCATTCACTCAACAAAGTGGCTGTAACTGCTGGGAAAGAATGTACGTGTGTGTATGTGTGTGTGTGTGTGTGTGTGTGTGTGTGTGTGTGTGTGTGTGTGTGTGTGTGTGTGTGTGTGTGTGTGTGTGTTAGTAGCATAACAAGGATGGGAAGAAGGGGCAGCTGCCTGGGGTGCAAAATGTTAGGACAGCACAATCATGAAGTTTATCATTTAGTTCCTGCATTCATCTTTCTGTAACTTCATTTCTGAATGCCAGTACAAGAAGTAAGTTCTGCTCATTAGCACTTTGTGTGGGTATTCTGTAGCTGTAGCAAGCTGACTGCTACAAAAGTAGCAATCAGCTTGCTACTGTTTAAAAACAACAAATGTTATTTTTTATTTTATTTTATATTTTGTGGCTCTTCCACTGATGAGCTGTGAAAGGGAAGGGTACTGACTTGGAAAGCCAGAGTAAGAACGTGGACCTGTTTTTTTCTGTATCTGGCTGGCTTGAAGTGCCAATGTATAATAGCAGTACAAACTTTTTTTCTTTTGTTTTTGCTCTTCCAGTGAAGAGCTGTGGCAGGGAGGCTTATATCTGTATCTGGCTTAGAAAATGAGGTTAGGAAAGCAGACCTTTTTTTGTTGTTTTGTAATGCTCTTCCAGTGACCACCCGGGAGGAAGGAGGAAGTGTGTATCGTCTAATCAGTGTGTCAAAGAGGAGTAGACCTTTTTTTGTTACTTTTGCAGGGAGGGGCATGTATCTGGCTTTAGAATGATGTGGACAGTCTATTGGAGCAGAAGCAGGCATTTATTTCTCTTCAAATGAAGACCTGGGAAGGCAGGGTGGCAGTTCAGAGAACAGCCAGCTGCCTCTGGTGTACATGTGTAGACATCAGATACTTACATAACATATATTTTAGTATTTTACCTTTAAAATGGACGGTGCAGTGATACAGCAGTTTGCATTGTCTCATCACAGCAAGATGTTATCTGGTTCTCTAGTGCAATTCTTGGCTGGGGTACCTTCTGTGAGGAGTCTGCATGTCCTCTCTGCGTTCATGTGGGTTTTCCCTGGGTGCTCTGGTTTTCTCCCACATTACAGAGACATGCATCTGGAGAGTTTCTCCCTGGGCCTCTGCTGAAAATTGGCTCATTACAAATTGGATTTTCTCGGTAAATAAGAAGTTATGTTCCTACCATAACGTTCCATGTTAGTTGTCTTCTCTCGCCTTCTTTCTTGCTTGATGGGTTCGGAGCCGATCCCTCGGCTCCGACTCGGCACTTGCTTTAGCTCGAGAACTCCTTTTACCAGCTCGAGGCAGCCCCATATCCTATGATGCAAGGCAGGAAGTACCCAGATCTCGTTTGTTGACAAAAGGGCAATAACACCAAGCATAAAAATACTTCCCAAAGGAAGAAGAAACTTACAGATGGAAAAGGACCAGGTTAGAATGGTCTTTAGCATAATAGTTTCTTGTACAAGGTCTGTCCAGGCCAGGGGGAAGGAGGGAGGGTCGCAAGAAAGAAGGCGAGAAGACAACTAACATGGAGCGTTATGGTAGGAACATAACTTCTTAATGTTAAGTTGTCAATCTAGCCTTCATTCTTGCTTGATGGGACCGTCCTAGCACCTCTATCCTGGGTGGCTCAATGGAACAAACTCTTGAGGACGGTAGAGCCAAAACTGGCTCTGTCCCTGGAGGCCAAGTCCAATTTGTAATGGGAAACAAAAGTGTGAGGAGTGGCCCAAGTGGCGCTGCACAAATAGTGTCCAAAGGCAGTCTAGCTTGAAAAGCTGCAGAAGTAGCTAAACTCCTAGTTGAATGTGCTTTAGGTTTTGAGCACAGCTGTTTTCCCCTGATCGTATAAATTTCAGTGATGACCGAAGAAAGCCATCTGGACAAAGTCACTTTAGAAACAGGAAGGCCTTTTTTATTATCCGCATAGGAAACAAAAAGTTGATCAGATTTCCTAAATTTTTTTGTTCTGTCCAAATAATATCTAAGCTGACGGTGGACGTCAAGATAATGTAGCTTTGTTCAGCTCTATCTGAATAGTTAGGAAAAATACAGGAGATCAATGGATTGATTCAGATTGTTTTTGAAGCGACTTTAGGTAAAAACGATGGATTAGTTCTCAAAGATACTCTGTCTTTGTGAAAAACCAAATAGGGGGGTCGAACCGAAAGAGCATGAAGTTCAGACACCCTCCTGGCAGATGTAATAGCCACTAGGAATAAAGTTTTCCAAGAAAGATATTTCAGGGAACAAGAAACAGCTGGCTCGAAGGGGGGAAGAATCAAGGATGTCAGCACTAAATTTAGATCCCACTGAGGAGGAGGATTCCTGATTGGAGGCTTTAGTAGGAAAATTCCTTTCAAGAAGGCCCTGCAGAGCCTATGGGACATAATATTATGATCTGCTATCCCAACATGAAAATTAGAAATAGCAGCCAATTGAACTCTGACTGTGTAAGAAGAGGAGCCTGCATGAAAAATCTCTGCTAAGAAGTCTAGAACTGCCTGAACAGGGGCAGTAAAAGGATCAATATTTTGGGCCTTAGCCCAATAAGAGAAACGTTCCATTTGCTCGTGTAAATCCTCCTGGTAGAGGATTTTAGTGAAGCTACTATGATATCTCTAACAGGGTTAGAGATCAAAGGAAGCCTGGCTAGGGAAGGAAGTGGAGCAACCATGCTGTGAGGTTGAGAGAAGGGATTGACCGGTGCAGCTGACCGGATTGGTGAATCAGTAGATCTGGCACTGGGTCCAGATGCCACGGCTGCACCAAAAGATGATGATGGAGGAACGGAACCAAACTTGTCGAGGCCAGTAAGGGGCAATGAGAATCAATTTGGCTCTCAAAGCGGTAGCTTTCTGGATCACCTGAGGGATCAGAGGAAATGGAGGAAGGCATAAAGAAGTCCCTGGGGCCAATCCTGGGTCAGAGCGTCTCTGGGGATGGCCTGATAGAGGAAGAGGCTGAAGAAGTCTGGACATTTGCTGTTTTGGGGAGTAGCAAAAGATCGGAACATGGGCGACCCCAGTCCAGAAAAATCTGTTCCGCGACGGATTGTTTGAGAGACCACTCGTGAGGCATGAGAATAGCTCTGCTCAATCTGTCCGCTAGAATGTTGGTTTTCCCAGGGATATGCGTTGCTACCAGAAACCGATGAGAGGAGATCGCCCATTGCCATAGTCTGAGCGCTTCTCGACACAAGGGGTAGGACTTGGTTCCGCCCTGTTTGTTGATATACCACACTACAGACATGTTGTCTGTGTGGACTGCAATTGTCCCTACGGGAAGAAAGTCGTTGAGGGCTTGCAACGTCAAAAGCACTGCTCTCATCTCCAGGACATTTATGTGCAGATGGTACTCGAACGGTTGCCACGTCCCATGAACCATCCTGCCCTGATAATGACCCCCCCACCCGATCAGGGAGGCATCCGTGGTGACAGTGGCTATCGGGGACGGGGTACAAAGCACCTGCCTTGGTGAACCTGAGACGATGTGATCCACCAAGCAAGATGTTCTTTGCATGTCTGTGTCACCAGAATCTGGTGGCGATAGGAGTTGCTGGTATGACCACTGTGTGAACAGCATCCACTGAAGGAGGCGCATGTAGAATCGAGCCAGAGGAAGAAGAGTAATGGCCGCAGCCATGAGACCTAATACCTTTAGAACCATTCTGGCCTGTACTTTCTTGCTGGCCAGAATGATCCTGACATGAGTCTGAATGTCTGAAACTCTTTGTTCTGTAAGGGTAGCTGACATCCGAACAGTGTCTAAGTTTGCGCCTATGAAGGTAATAGACTGGCAGGGCGATAAGGATGACTTTTCGAAGTTGATCGAGATGCCTAAATGAGAACAAAGGTCTATTGTGTAATCCCTGGCTTGTATAAGCTGATGCCTGGTGGTGGCTGACAGGAGCCAGTCGTCGAGATACGGAAACACCTGGAATCCTTGACGTCTCAGGTGAGCCGTGACCACTGCCATGCATTTGGTGAACACTCTGGGGGCTGTAGTGAGACCAAAGGGCAGGGCTCTGAACTGGAAATGACTGGACCCCAGCCGAAAGCGGAGAAATCTCCTGGAGCGTCTGTGAATTTTGATGTGATAGTACGCATCCTGAAGATCTATTGAGCACATCCAGTTGTCCTTCTGTAAGAAGGGCAGAATTGACTGAAGAGTGACCATTCGGAATCTTGTCTTCCTGACAGACTTGTTGAGTCTGCTGAGATCCAATATTGGTCTCCAGTCTCCCGTCTTTTTGGGGACCAAAAAGAACCTTGAGTAGATTCCGGGCTCTGAATGGTCTAGTGTAATTGGCTGAATGGCTCTTTTTTGCAGTAGTTTTGCGATTTCTAACTCTGCAATGTCCCTTAGACCGGGTGGTACATCTGGAAGGGAACTTGAGGGAAAGGGACTTTCCTCGAAAGGAATTATGTAACCCTTGGATATGATCGACTGTACCCATCTGTCTTGTGTGAGGGAATGCCAGGCTTCTGGGTACAGTGATAGTCTTCCCCCGACTGCCTCCAAGGAGGGACAGCCGGGCAACACCTCAGGGATGCTGAAAAGGCTGCTCAGGAAGAGACTCCCTGTTGCCCTGGTTCTTCGGACCCCCTCTGCCTCTAGAGCGGCGTCTGTTGTTGTTACCCCCTCTGCCTCTAGGGGTAAACTGACCACGTGAATCCGGCGTGACTCCTTGGGATTTACGGAACCACATCTTCCCACCCTTCTGTCCTTTGGGATAAGGCCTAGAAGGGGTGCAAAAACGGACTCCAACAGCAGAAAGAGTCTTGCCGTCCTGCTCACACCTGGTCAAGGTTTCCTTCACCTGAGGGCCAAACAAAGCTGACCCATCAAAGGGAGAATTTGTGAAGGACGCCTTAAAAGGATCCGCAAAATCACATAGCCGCATCCAGGCTTGGCGTCTAAGAGCCACACCTGTGCCTGCGGCTCTACTCGCTCCATCAGCAGCATAAGATATTAGCCGCATGGAGGAGTTAGCAATGGAATTGAGGGTTCCTAGCTGCGAAGCAATCTTTTCTTGGGCCCCTGCAGCTGTAGGATCCTGAACTACCTCTCCCAGCTCCTTCAGGATATCTCTCTGGAGTCTGGTGAAGTGACAAAGATAATTCAGCGAGCATAGCAAAGGTCGCTGAGGAAAACATCCGCTTGCCGTACCTATCCATGGTCCTAGAGTCCTTATTAGGAGGATGGACGGGCACAGAAGGATCTGCAAGTTCCTTTTTGGTGGCCGCAGCCACCACCATGGCATCAGCGGGGACACCCTTGGTAAGGAATAGTTTGTCACTAGGGGCAGTTATAAATTTAGAAGGCCTCCTAGGGACTGGCTCTACAGAGTCAGGAGCTGTCCACGCCTTTCGAGCAATAACCTGCATCAAGGGGTCGAAGGCGGAGACACCCAGGAGGTGGAGGGCCGAGATCCAAACGCCTCTAGGTATACTGACTCATCCTCAGAGGGATTGTTGGTGGGCCAGTTTCCCCTCTGTTTCAGAAGTTCTAGGATGTCTGAGAAGGAGACATCCTCAGAGGGGGATCTAGGGGATCCCTCTGACTCATCAAAGTCAGTATCCGAAGTGACAGACTCGGGGGAGTCTACATGCTTCCTCTTACAAGTCCTCTTCCTAGGAGGATCTCCCGAAACATCAGGAGAATCCTCGGAAGAGGGGGAAATTCCCAATGGGGAAACCTGAGGCGGAGGATCTCTGGGTCCTGTAGCAAGAGTAGTGGCAGAGATGTCAACAGGTACAATAGAGGGAGGAGCTACGGGAAGAGACTGCTGACTGATACTAGTGGCCAGTACACTCTTCATCACCTCGAATGCTCCCCTCCCAGGCAGATCCGAGAGGCCCCGCTCCGAAGAGCTAGGAACTCCAGGGGCCACCGAAAAGGAAGTCTCCGAGGCAGATGTCGGAGCCGAGCTCACCAAGGCCGAGGCTCCAAGGGGAAGAGCGGGCTCGGACAAGGGTCCGATGCCACTCACCCCTCGGAGGAGACCATGGAAGCCCGACCACGAATCCTTCTAAGGAAGAGGAGATAAGAGTGGGGGCTGAAGGAACAGAAGGGAGTATCCGTCCTCCAGCCGTAGCAGTAACCAAACCCGAAGACTCCAACTCCAAGCTCTGGGGTAGAGTTGAAGGAGGAACTGTAACGGGGTGTGGACCAACAGTCGTCTGCTGAGACGGACTGTGTAGCATTTGGGCCAGTACCTGTGACTTGAGCAATCTACTGACCACTCTCTCGAGGTCATGATCTGACAACCTGGATGACCTTGAAGATCGGCTCCGATGGCTCCGCTCCGATAGAAGAGGCGAGGCCGGAGCCGAAAGTATCGGCTCCAAGGAAGGAGACCTCGACCTCTTCCTGGAATGGGCCATCGGAGCCGATACTACAGATCCTGTCGGCACCGACTTCCCGGAGCCGACAGAACGTCTCGATGTATCGGCTCCAGCCGGAGCCGATACAGCCACAAAGGTAAGGGTGTGGGAACCGACCGGAGCCGACACCGATGCCTGTGCCACATGGGTGTCGGAGCCGATCGGGCCGACACGATGCCGTCGCGTGGGTGTCGGAGCGGTTGGAACCGACCCACAGTGGTCAGCAGATTCGGCACCGATAGCCATCGGGCCGAAGCTTAGTGGATCAGAATCGGCTCCAGCCGAGCCGATCTCGACTCTATACGAGTCGGAGCCGAGGCCACAGGCTTAGAAACAGAAGCCTGGGTCTTGGCAGATTTAGTTGATTTTGTGGGGCCGACTTAGCCGGAGAGCCCTCCGGCTTAAGAAGACCCCTGAGAATCAACTTATTCCTTCTCTCCTGCAGGACTCTCTGGCTGAAGGAGTGACAAATAGCACAGGAGTCCTGCAGGTGAAGAGGGCCTAAACAGTACAGGCAAGAAGTGTGACCGTCTGTCAGAGACATCTTCTGACAGCACGAGTCACACTTCTTAAAACCTGAAACCCTCTCTTTAGACATGGTGTCTAACAAAACACACACACACCAGTCCAATTAAATTAAACTAATACCAAAAGGTATTTAGTAAAAATACCAACACACACACCCTAACAGGGGGATGGGACAGGAAATTAACTGACTAAAAAATTAAAAGAGACAGGGATTTCTGTCAGAAAAGTTAAATTTAAAGTTAAACTATCAAAACAAAAAGTTTTTTAAGTAAAAGGGGCTTAAAAGTCACAAATGTGAATTACTTACCAGGAGCTGGTAAAGAAGACCTCCCAAGCGGCAAACGAGATCTGGGTACTTCCTGCCTTGCATCATAGGATATGGGGCTGCCTCGAGCTGGTAAAAGGAGTTCTCGAGCTAAAGCAAGTGCCGAGTCGGAGCCGAGGGATCGGCTCCGAACCCATCAAGCAAGAATGAAGGCGAGATTGACAACTTAACATCAAATGTTAAATAAATAAGAATAAATAAAAAAATACTTCCTCCAACAATTACATATGGTACAGGAAGTTTGAAACATTAGATGGAGAAACTATTTCACATAAAAAAAAAAAAAAAATATATATATATATATATATATATATATATATATATATATATATATATGTGTGTGTGTGTGTGTGTATTGTTTCTTTCGGCTTTTCCCGGTTAGGGGTCGCCACAGCGGAACTCCGGTCCGCTAATGATTGGCAGTTGATTTTTACGTGCTGAGTTGTCAGCCCTGACGCACAACCTTCAACGAAGGTATGCCCATTCACGCATGTCTCTACACAGAAGATGCTCTAGCTGAGAATCGAACGGGACAACGTCTTCTTGTGAGGCGACAATGCTACTGCAGCACCACCACTGTGGACTCACCACACGTGTGTGTGTGTGTGTGTGTGTGTGTGTGTGTGTGTGTGTGTGTGTGTGTGTGTGTGTGTGTGTGTGTGTGTGTGTGTGTGTGTGTGTGTGTGTGTGTGTGTGTGTCTGTGTATATATATATATATATATATATATATATATATATATATATGTAAAATAAAAAAAAAACTACAAAACAATGTAACAAATAGCCCATTCTGTAAGCATAATAGTGCTCTCCAGGGTGGGTGCTATCATGAAATTACTACCCATCCAGGACACCTCTGGGCAGGCGTTAATTGCCTGATAATGCCCACCCAGTTTAATATTATTGATTGCATAGGCCTGAGTATATATGGTGCTGATTTTTTGTAATACTAAAGAGTATGTATGAGTGGAATTACATGAAAATATGTATTAGATTACTAAGCCTGTTGATGGGCTTAAAATGTTTAATTGACAGGAGTTTTTTTCAGCTTAGAAGGAAATGATGCAGGTTAGAGGGTAGAGGGGAGGGTGGTAAAGATAAACAAGTGATGGTGTTTATGTGTAAGATGTTCGACTGTCTTGCATGCATCTTATGCCTCACTGTCACCTTATGAGGCAGACATTCTAACCAACTATGGTTACACACTACCTTATCAGTGCAGTGAGTTAAATAAATTTTTTCAATTGCATTGTTAATGCTAGAGTTGGAAACAGACATTCCAGGAAGATTAGGGTACCACAGAATTAATTTCTCCCAAGAGATTGTTTGTTCTTATGGCCTAACCATATGCAGAAGTTTTGCTGTGTTTCTGGGTATTGTAGTTTACTCAGTTCTGACATCTATTTGTAAGATTACTGTGTCCTGTATATCCTTTCTGCCTTAACTTCTACACCATGTGAAACAGCAGTTTTGTTAGATCAAAGACTGGTGATTATCCTTCAATGTAGCCATTTCTGCATAGAGGGTCTTACATGCATAACAAAGCAAAACAAATGCATACCGCTGTCTGCAAACAGAGGCTACATGATCTATAGTTTTCAGAAACTTCAAATTTTGACCATTAGATCATTGTTACAGAAGCCTAAACTATATGCTATGTATACTAATGATGAGATGTCTAGCCAGCTTCCAAAGCTGCAGCGCACCTCTGGCACACTCATACAACCATTAGAGCTTCATGATGAACCAGTATAAAAACAGATGTATGCACACCAAAATGCAGAACTTCCTTACTGTCAAAACAGTTAGTAGGCATTGCTTACAACTCTACATTTGCAGGGTTAGAGGTCAGCCAGTTATCACAAAGTGGGCAGATAAGTATGCCATTGTGGACTACCTTCCATTTTTTGGGAGAAAAGTGTAAATTTTTGTGAGAATTTGTCTAAGAGAAAGTGACAGTTTGACTGGGCAACAAATACCAAATAAACATCATCACATCTTGTCTGTTCTGTCTGGGGGAAGAACATGACACTCAGGCTTGTTTATTTTGTTCCAAATGCTTGATCCCACATAGTTTGGTTTTGTCAAGGGGATATCATGACTGTTAAATCTGACAGACTTCTTTGAGTCAGTCACCAAAGACATGGATGAGGGGAAGATGGTGCATGCTTCTTACCTTGACCTGACCAAGGCCTTCAACACTATTCCACACTTGGGAGTAATAGATAAACTATCCCAGATTGGCATAAATCTGTATGTGACCAAATGGGTAGTTAACTGGCTCACTGATAGAACTACCTCAAGTAGTAGACCCATAACGAGTGGGGTACCCCAGAGATCGGCCTTGGGGACCCTGCTCTTTGGGATATACTTCTCTGAGTTACAAGCCAAAACCAGAGGTCTGTGGCTGACAAAGTTTGCAGAAGACTGCAAAATGGGCACTGTCATCAACTCCCCTAGTGATGTAGACATACTGCAAGAGGGTCTCACCCAGACAAATGACTGGTGCCAGAAACACTGCCTCAAACTAAATGCCAAAAAATGCATCATCATCCCCTGTGGGGAGAATGACATCAACACAAATTATCACATTAATAACAATGTCCCAAGCATGCAAGCAGGTGTGAGGGACCTGGGCACCCAAGTTGACAGCAATCTAACTTTTGACCACCATGTTGCTTCCATTGTACAGCGAGCTTTCTACATGGCTCACCTCATTAGTAAGGATATTTCTTCCAGGAACAAGGAAGTCATAACTTCCCTGTATTCCTCCCTTATCAGGCCCATCATCGAGTATAATTAGAAGTTATGTACCTACCATAACGTTCCATGTTAGTTGTCTTCTTCTCGCCTTCTTTCTTGCTCGATGGGTTCGGAGCCGATCCTCGGCTCTGACTCGGCCACTCTAAAAGCTCAAGAGCTAGTTCCACTGGCTCAAGGCTCCCCTATATCCCACAATGCTAGGTGGTAACTCCTCAGATCTCATTTGAAAGCTAAGCCCAGCAAGTAAATTCCATAAAAGGAACAAAAGAAAACTCCTCTAGATCTGTCCTGGCCAGGGGGAAGGAGGGTGGGACGCAAGAAAGAAGGCAAGAAGAAGACAACTAACATGGAACGTTATGGTAGGTACATAACTTCTAAATGTTAAGTTGTCTATCTCGCCTTCATTCTTGCTGGATGGGACTGCGTCCCTAGCACCTTGTCCTGGGTGGCCTATCGGAACAGACTCTTGAGTACAGTGGAACCAAAGTTGGCTCGGTCTCTAGAGGCCAAGTCCAACTTATAATGAGAAATGAAGGTATGGGGAGAAGCCCAAGTAGCTGCAGAACAAATCAAATCAATATGCAGCCTATCTTGGAAAGCTATAGAAGTGGCTAAAGCTCTAGTTGAATGAGCCCTGGGTTTGGATGGCAACTGTTGATGTCTGATCTCATACACAAGGGTAATCAATGACGTAAGCCATCTAGAGAGAGATACTTTAGAAACTGGAAGGCCCATTCTACCTTCTGCATAAGAAACAAACAGTTGATCAGACTTCCTGAATTGTTTGGTCCTGTCTAAATAGTACCTAAGTTGGCGATGAACATCTAAACAGTGTAACTTTTGTTCTGACCTGTTAGAATAATTAGGGAAGAAGACAGGAAGCTCAATGGTTTGATTCAAATTTGCCAGTGAAGCTACCTTGGGCTAAAAAGGATGGGTTAGTACATAAGGACACTCTATCCTTATGAAACACAAGATAAGGTGGTCGACTACACAGAGCATGGAGTTCTGAGACTCTTCTAGCTGAAGTGATAGCTACTAAAAAGAGTGTTTTCCAAGATAGTAACTTTATTGAACATGAAGCCGCAGGTTCAAAGGGGGGGAAGAATTAAGGACGCCAGAACCAAGTTGAGATCCCATTGAGGAGGAGGATCCCTGATTGGTGGTTTGAGGAGAAAAACTCCCTTTAAAAAGGCTTTGCAGAGTTTGTGAGACATAATGGAGGACTCTGAGACTCCAACATGAAAGTTCGATATTGCTGCCAATTGAACTCTGATGGTAGACAGAGACGAACCTGAGTGGAAAAGTTTGGCTAGAAAGTCTAGAACTGATTGAATGGAAGCAGTGAAAGGATCTATATTCTTTGACTGCGCCCAATAGGAAAAACGTTTCCACTTGTTATGATAAATCTTCCGAGTGGAAGATTTATGAGAGGCTATCAAAATATCTCTAACTGAGCGAGATATCAGAGGAAGCCTGGCTAGAGTTGGAATTGGAGGAACCACGCTGTGAGGTTCAGAGAAGGAAGGGAGTGGTGCAACTGACCCGACTGATGGGTCAGGAGGTCTGGAACTGGGTCCAGATGCCAAGGTTGCTCCAACAGATAACGGTGGAGAAACGGGAACCAAACTTGTCGAGGCCAGTAAGGGGCAATAAGGATCATGGAGGCTTTCTGAGCGATGGCTTTCTGTATTAGCTGAGATATCAGTGGGAAGGGAGGAAAAGCATATAGAAGTCCCCGGGGCCAATCGTGTACTACAGCATCTCTGCTGGGGTGGCCTGGTTGGGGAAAGATGGTGAAAAAATTGTCGCACTTGCTGTTTTGGGGAGTAGCGAAAAGGTCGCAGCAAGGCCGGCCCCACTTTCGAAAAACTTTCTCCAACACTGAAATCTTCAGAGACCACTCGTGAGGCATGAGAACAGCTCTGCTCAATTTGTCTGCAATCACATTGGACTTCCCGGGAATGTGCATTGCTAACAGAAACCACTGAGAAGAAATCGCCCATTGCCACAGTCTGAGTGCCTCTCGACATAGGGGGTAAGATCTGGTTCCGCCTTGTTTGTTGATGTACCACACTACAGACATGTTGTCTGTCTGAATTGCTATAGTTCCTTTGGGAAGAGAGTCTTGTAAGGCTTGCAACGCTAGAAGCACTGCTCTCATCTCTAGGACATTTATGTGCAAGTGGCACTCGAAAGGTTGCCACATGCCTTGGACCATCCTGCCCTGGTAATGCCCCCCCCCACCCGATCAGGGAGGTGTCCGTTGTCACTGTAGCAACCGAAGGGGAAGGGACAAAAGGTCTCCCTAGGTGGAGCTGGGGAGATGTGATCCACCAAGAGAGATGATTCTTGCACGATTGAGTTATCCGAATAGGATGGGACATTGGAAGTCGTTGGAAAGACCATTGTGTGAAGAGCATCCATTGTAAAATTCTCATATGGAAGCGAGCTAATGGTAGAAGAGGGATGGCCACCGCCATGATGCCTAAGACTTTCAGGATCAATCTGGCTTTGACTTTGTTGCTCTGCAAGACAAGAGAGACCTGTCTGTGTATGTCTGCCATTCTCTGCTCTGTGAGTCTGGCTGACATGTTGACTGTGTCCAGATTTGCGCCTATAAAGGTAATAACATGACAAGGCGACAAGACAGACTTTTCGAAATTTATTGAAATGCCTAGTGCCTGACATGTGTGAAAGGTGTAGTCTCTGGCGAGAAGCAAAAGATGCTTGGTGGGGGCTGTAAGGAGCCAGTCGTCTAAATAAGGAAACACCTGGAATCCTTGTCGTCTCAGATGAGAGGCTACCACTGCCATGCATTTGGTAAACACTCGGGGGGCTGTAGTGAGACCAAAGGGCAGGGCTCTGAATTGGAAATGACTGGTTCCCAGCCTGAAGTGGAGGAATCTCCTGGAGCGTCGACTCATTCTGATGTCATAGTACGCGTCCTGGAGATCTATCGAGCACATCCAGTTGTCCCGCCCCAAAAGGGGTAGAATGGACTGCAGCGTGACCATCCGGAACTTTGTTTTCTTGACAAACTTGTTCAAGTTGCTGAGATCCAAAATGGGTCTCCAGTCCCCTGTTTTCTTTGGAACCAAAAAGAATTTGGAGTAGATTCCGGATCCTGTTTGGTCTGCTGGAATTGGTAGAATGGCTCTTTTTGCGAGCAGCTTTGAAATTTCTAATGCTGCTTGCTCCCTTTGACTGGGTGGAACATCTGGAAGGGATTTTTTGGATTGCTTCGGAATGAAAAGGAATGGGATTCTGTAGCCTTCGGAAATGATAGACTGTACCCACTTGTCTTGAGTTAGGGATAGCCAGGCTTCTGGGTACAGTGATAATTTTTTCCCGACTGCTTCCGAAGGTGGACAGTCAGGCAACACCTCAGGGATGCTGAAAAGGCTTGTCGGAAAAGGATTCTCGACTGCCTTGATTCTGCGGGCCCCTCTGCCTCTAGGACGGCATCTACCATTATTGTTCCCCCCTCTGCCTCTAGAGGGGAATCGACTCTGTGCATCAGGCAAATCTCCCTGAGATTGTTTGCGGAACCACATTTTCCCCCTTTCTGGCCTTTGGGGTAAGGCCTAGAAGGAGTAGAAAAATGGACTCCGATGGCAGAGAGAGTTTTGCCATCAGTCTCGCACCTAGTCAGGGTTTCCTTCACTTTAGGACCAAAGAGGGATGATCCATCAAAGGGGGAATTAGTGAAGGACGCTTTGAAAGGGTCCGCAAAGTTACATAGCCGCATCCAGGTGTGCTGACGCAAGGCTACACCTGTACCTGCTGCTCTACTTGCTCCATCCACCGCATATGAAAGGAGGCGCATGGAGGAGTTAGTTATAGAATTAAGGGTTGCCAGCTGAGAGTTCATTCTATCCTGAAAACCCGCAGCTGTTGGGTCCTTTAACATTTCGCTAGCTTCCTTGAGCAAATCCCTCTGAAGATGAGTGAAATGACACAGGTAATTCAGTGATCGCATAGTAAAGGTCGCTGACGAGAACATCCGCTTCCCGTACCTGTCCATTGACCTAGACTCCTTGTTAGGAGGATGAACAGGCACTGAAGGATCAGCTAACTCCTTCTTGGTGGCCGCAGCCACCACCATAGCATCAACAGAGACGACTTTGGTTAAAAATTCTTTGTCCTTGGGGGCAGTGATGAATTTTGATGGTCTCCTGGGGGTGGGTTCCATTGAATCAGGAGCCGCCCAGGCCTTCTTTGCCACCACTTGCATAAGGGGGTCAAAGGGAGGGGACATCCAGGAGGTGGAAGGGCGAGAGCCGAACGCCTCAAGATACACTGATTCATCCTCTGAAGGGTTGAGGGCTGGCCAATTCCCCCTCTGTTTTAAGATTTCGAGGATGTCTGCAAAGGAGACATCTTCAGAGGGGGAACGAGGGGAACCTTCAGAATCCTCTAAATCAGTGTCAGAGGTGACAGACTCAGGGGAGTCAATGTGCTTCCTCTTGCACTGCCTCTTCTTAGGGGGCTGTCCTACTGGGTCAGGAGAGGCCTCGGAATATGAGGAGATCCCCACTGGGGAAACTTGAGGAGCTGGCTCTCTACGGTCGGGGATGAGAGAGTGAGCAGAAATCACCAGAGGCACCGTGGAGGGAGGGGACAAAGGAGCCGACTGTGGAGTTGAACCTGGTTCTAACACGCTCCTCATGACCTCGAAGGCACCCCTGTCAGGCAGAGCCGGAGGTCTCTGCTCCGAAAAGCTGAAAACCTCCCCCGGCACCGACAGTGATGGCTCCGAGGCCGATGTCGGAGCCGAACTCACCAGTGCCGAAGCACCGAGAGGGAGAGCGGGGTCGGACAAGGGTCCGATGCCACTCGCCCCCTCGGAGCCGATGAGGGAAGTCCGGCGCCGAGATTCCTCCAAGGAAGACATCGGAGCAGACGACGGCACCGAAGACAAAGGGATCGGTTCCGACGCCACCACAGTCTCGGGTCCGAGCCGCCCCGGCTCCGAACTCAAAAGAGTCAGAGGAGGAACATTTTGAGTAATGGGAATAGTTCTCGACTGTTGAGTCGGACTTTGAAGCATCTGGGCTAGTGCCTCAGACTTAAGAAGTCGACTCACTACTCTCTGAAGGTCATGATCTGATAGTCTGGAAGACCTAGAGGAGTGAGATCTATGGCTCCATTCAGACAGCAAAGGTAATTCTGGAGCCGAATGAACAGAGCCGATAGATTGAGATCGGGACCTTTTCCTAGATGTCGGTTCCGACAACTTGATCGGAGCCGACTCAGTTATGTCTTCCTCGGTTCCGGCCGGAGCCGAGGAAATAGTAGGGGCATGTGTTCGAGATTCATCGGCTCCGGCCGGAGCCGATGTTCGGACAGCCTTAGGACCCCCAGAAGACGGCTCAGAGACTGGAGCCGAAGATCTGGAAGGCTTAGAGGGTTTCCCCGAGCATTGAGTCGAGGGACCCTCAGGCTTCAATAAGCCCCTTAATATAAGTTTATTTTTTCGTTCCTGCAGGACTCTAGGGCTGAAGCCATGGCAAACAGCACATGAGTCCTGCAGGTGCAAAGGCCACAGGCAGTAAACACAAGAAGTGTGACCGTCTGTCAGAGACATCTTCTGACAGCACGAGTCACACTTCTTGAAGCCTGAGACCTTCGATTCTTTGTACATGATCAAGAAAAGTCCAAGTGTAACCACAAACACACACACACACACACACACACACACCGATTACACTTGTAAAATTTTAAATTAAAAAATAGTAATTAACTTAGAAATTAAATCCCTACAAAAACACAGTCACTCCAACTACTAAGGAAGGGAGGGACTGGGCCTAAAGCCCAAGGGAATAAAATTAGGAAATTTAGGAGAAAAGGTGGGGAAACTTGACTTTAAAAGGGAGTAAACTATTTAACTTTTAAAACTATGAGGAAAAACTAACTTAAAGGGGTCTATCTAGTGATACAACTAAATATTTCAACTAACCTGACGAGCCGGTTTAAAATCGCTGTAGCGGCAAACGAGATCTGAGGAGTTACCGCCTAGCATTGTGGGATATAGGGGAGCCTCGAGCCAGTGGAACTAGCTCTCGAGCTTTTAGAGTGGCCGAGTCGGAGCCGAGGATCGGCTCCGAACCCATCCAGCAAGAATGAAGGCGAGATAGAAAACTTAACATCACCCCTTTTGGTATGTACCCTGTGAAGCACATGCAGCAGCTGGAGAGACCACAAGGTTCCTAACCAGGAAAATCCGGGGCATCAAAAATCTGTCCTACATGGACAGGCTAAAAGCCCTGTCCCTCTACTCCATCTCGTAAAGACTCCTCAGAGGTGATCTATGTCTGGCATACAGAGCAATCTCTGACCCCACCTTGATGAAATTGTTGCATATCCACAAGCCAAACTCCACTCATGTGACCTGAATGCAAAACTTCAACTTGGACTGTGACATCAACAGGATTTGCTGGTGGGACAGATTTGTCTCCCAGAGACTCCCATTTCTGTGGAATAGACTCCCCCTCCACATCAAGTAGAGTACTTCATTATTCCCTCTTTAAGAGGAACCTGGATGACTAGAAGGGAAACAGAAAATACACCCCTGGGATTCCACCTGTGTCCCTGTTGAACAAAGTCATCGGGTGCTGACTTGTGGGAACGTGGGCTAATTTATTGGCTAGGCTTATAAGGGCCTCTGGGCCAGTAGCCTAGTAACTTGCTATGATCCTATGATCATATGATCCTTTGCTTCTAAGACCTTAAGAAGCAGATATAGAACTCCCTTGCTTCATTTAAAGAATCAAAACTTGAAAGGTCTTACTGGAAGTATCATGGACCAGGGTTCTGGCTCTTTAGGCATTCCCACTATGGTCCAGAAGAAAAGAAAAGTTTCCAGTGAGATTTCATTTTCTTTTCTAGCTCCCTCTTTGCCTTGGCCTTTGTTCAGTGACTTAGCTGTGGCCATTTTGGTGACTTTAGATCATCCTCTTGTTCTTTTTGACCCCTCTGGCTTTGTTCCTCATGAATTTTCTAAGAGTCAGGAGGTTTGAACATCCTACTAGGCCACTTGGACATCTGCTTCAGGCAGGGGAGAACCACTTCTGCCAGCAATGGAGGACAAAATGGGCATTATTCTGTTTCACAGCCACTGATGAATTGGATTCCCAGGGTGATGGCTGCACATCTAAGTGCTACTTTTTGACTGTCATTTGAAAAAAAAGGAAATACAAACTCAAACATCTGCCCCAGTATCCCTTTCAGATAAGGTATTTAAAGATGATTGAATAGTATTTCGCAAGGGCTTATTTAGAGCCTCAGCCTTTCACTCATTTCAGTCTGGTACTTCCTCATTGTCTAAAAGGGAAAGGACTTCTTCTCCATCTGAATCAAAATCTGACATATGAGAAATTAGATATGATAATGCCTCTCACATTTCTTCTCCAGATAATTGGGAATATGATTCTGAAGAAAAATTTTCTTCAAGTCTCCTGCTGAAGTGTTGCCTTTTTCTGATACAGTAAGCAAGATGAAATATTGTTTAACAGAAAACAGAAAGAAATATCAGAAACCCAGCAAATATATGATATACTACAGATGGATACCCCTCAACCTGTGGTTATCTCTCCTCTTCTTCCAGATTTAGAATATACCCTTCTTACAGCCAGTAGAAGATTGACAGTCAGCCACCAGCTCCAAAAAATCAAGTGAATTATACAAAGTTCCACAAACTTTTACATTTCTTTTTAGGAACCCCAGCGTAGATCCCGCAGTGGTTTCTCTTTCAAAACCTTTCTCTTTAAAACACCTTATGGCAGCTAATCCCATTCCATCTGGAAAGATATCAGAGTCATTGATAGGTTTGGGAAGAAGATATATAACTCTTTCACCCTGGCATTTAGGATTGTGAATTGTCAAGCCCACATGTCTACGTTTTTGTTAGCTTCATTTCAAGAAATGAGAAATTTAGCAGATCTTCAGTCTGATATTAAGACATCCTTGAACTTTCTTCTTTCTTTTGTGTCTCAAGTAACTAAAAATTCACTCAAACGTTGTTATGATACTACTAATGCAGTGTCCAGGTTACTGGCTGTGTAATGAGAAGATCTGGGTGGCTATGCTCTCAGACAGAGCTGTAGCCTGGTCATGTAGTACCTGGTTCCAGATCCATTCAGGAAATGCCAGTACAGAAAGAAATGTTAAGTACTGCACTTACAGAACAATAGGCATCTCCCAATCGTGGCCCCTAACACCCTGCACCCGAGTTGGCTGCCTCCTTCACACCAACCTAGCTAAACTTCGGTTTTCAGAGTTTTCCAGAAGATGTGAAATCTAAGTTGCTGAATACCCCCTTGGATAAGGAAGTGCTATTGGTCCTTCCTCAGCTGAGGTATGAAAAAGATTTAACAAAAGGGTAAGTTAATTCAGGGGGTATGTCAAATATTTCAATTCTCCAATCCTAAATACAATAGAAACTTGCCTGCTAGTCTGGAATGCTTTAATAGGAAATAATACCAGCAATAAGAGAATTAAACTGGTTAGAACTATCACATTACATAGCTCTCTCCAGTACATAGACTTCTCTGTAAGTCAGAAATCTGCCCAGCCCTTAACAACTTAATACAAAATTGATCCCCCAGTACAATTTTTTGCTGTGAGGAAAAACATCACTTTTCACTATAACCAAATACTATAATATGGCAAGTGACTTTGTATTTAAATAGTGTAGTTAAACTAGGGAACCACATCCCAATACCACTGAAATTCATTTTGAATGCAAACTCATTTAAAACACACCTAAAACTTAACCTATTAAATCAATGGAACTGCTCCTGTTTATCTCCAGGATAAGTGTTACTGTTATCTTCACCTTGCCTCATACCATTTCCCTTCATTCAGAATCCTAAGCCCCACAACTTGTATTCCCCAGTACCTAAATAGTTTTACAAGAATCTCCTAGCCATATCCATAGTTTTGTAACACTGCTCACCCCCATTTCTGTAATTCTAATATAACCTTTGTGATAGCCATGTATATAATTATTAATGAACCTGATACAGTATTAACACTTTCTGCCCTGCCTAGTTCTTTCCCTCACTTCAACTCCTTTGAATTCCTAAACACTAATCACATGAACTGTTATCTGTTTGACAAGACCACTAATACACCTCTTCAAATGTTCAGCGTTCAAAATCTACTAAAACATATTTTTTATACTGTAATAATTTGCCCCAATCTCATCAGCAAAGTAATGTGTAATTGCTAATGTATATTACTTAATGTCTGTTCATGTATATTAATGAATGTCTGCTTAAACATTTTTGTAATATATTTGGTGTTTTTCTCCCCACGGCCTTGGCAGAAAAGTTTTTTTTTTTTTTTTTTTTTTTTTTACTAAAACCAGTCTGACAAACTTGGTAAAGAAAAGCATGATAAAAATAAAACAAAAACATTTAAGAAACAGTGGCATGGAGGGGGTTTTTTTTCTTTTTTTTTTTTTTCTTTTCTTTTTAAGAAAGATGGGCCTTCCCAAGCCCGAGGGAAATCCAAAAAGGCAAACTGGCTGTCTTTCACATCATTACCTTCAATATCTGCATCCTGGCAGTCCAGTAAAGCTTTCCCAAAACATAGGCCTTCACTTTTCTGTTTGGCACCAGATACTCAGATGACTGGATTCTGAGAATCATTCAGAAAGGTTACAATTGGGAGTGAGATTCCTTTCTTCATTTCCAAGGTATGACTGCCTTAGATTTGCAGACTCATTTTTAGACCGTCAAGAATCTCTTTTGTTTGGAAAAAAACTGTTTCTGAAGCCAGGATTTTAAGTGAACCTAGAAAAATCTTCTCACATTCCATCCAAAAAGGTAGTTTCTGAGGTGTAGCTTAGCTCCATCCACTATGATGTCATCTCTTCCTCAAAAAAAGTGGAATTAGGACTGCCAAGATGGCGGCACAATGATCACCAGCTTAGCTTCAGCTCTTCCAGAGTGAAAACAGAAACTGAGAAAAAGGAGTGCCTTTAAAAACTGAGAAAAAGGAGTGCATTTGATACTGTTTTGGGGGTAAAATTCAGTTACTGACTCATAAGTACATTGCCTAGATGCCAGCTTTTGAAGAAATTTGGAAAACCTGAAAGAAAATCAACTGTCTGGGAAGGATTCAGCAGTTGTTCAGTGCAAAAAAAAAGAGATGGCAGCCAGTAATTTAGTGGAAAATGTATTCAAAGAGGTGATTAAAATAAATGAAACATTGAAGGAAAATATCAACTCAAATAACAAAAGGGTAGAAAAATAGAAAAAGCTTTAACTAGCTGTTCAGATGAGCTGATAAAACTGCAAAAATCAGAGGATGATATAAAGAAAAAGCTGGCTCAGTATGAGGCATCTCAAGAAGAGCTGCTTCAAAAAATAGATTTAGAAGACAGTGTGTGCACAGAAAACCTGAGATTTTCTGCTATAACAGAGGAACTGGAAGGAACAGACTATATTAATTTTATGAAATCACAAATAAGCAACTGGACTGGTGTTCCACAGCAGAATTTGTTAATTAAAGTGGCACATCAGTTATGTGTTATAAACCTGGTCATGAGAAAGCAGCCAAGACAAATATTAGTAAAGATGCAATCATCTGTGGCAGAAGGGCAGAGTATTAAAAACTGCATACAGCAGAGTATTTGCAGAAAATGATTATTCACTGTATACCAGGTAGAAGAGATGCAAATTTATCCCAACAATCCAGAGATGTTGAGAGACGGGTTTCAGATGCAAGCTGCTGTATCCACACATCTTAAGAGTATTTTTCCTGGAGGATCGGTCATTTGTGATGCAGAATAGACTTTTCCAACATAAATTGAGCCAGCAAGCAGCACGGGACTCTGCTTGTCATTCTTCTGACAGTAAGATTCATAGAGAGACTTTGCCAATGAAACTTTTTCCAGTGTTCCAAAGGAAAATGCTCAAGAGACAGAAAAAAGCACAGGAGTTGACTAGAAGAATCAGGAGTACCTTGGACTTGAGTCTGGTGTTGGGAGTTTAGAGATGAATGGGAAGGAGAACAGCAACACTGAAATTAGTGAATAAATTGGAGACTATAAAGAATTAATCACCTTTGTGAAATATGGCTTTGCAAGAAAAATTGTGTGAAAAGGATTAGACTTTTGTTGACTTTATTAAACTTGCAAGTGAACTGTAAAGCATACAACCCACTTAATATAATTAATGTTTAGAAGGACACTAAAAAGGAGGGAAAGTAAATATAAGTAAAATAATTTTGTGTTTCTTAGTATTTGTGTAAAACATTTTATGATATAAACTGCATGTTGTATATGGTAAAGCAGTTTTGTGTTGTGTGTAGTCAGGGGTATTTTATATGAGAAGGAGTCGTTTTTGTGACTGTTGTATGTGTTAAAGATATTAAAGTAAACAAGTACCTTTTCAGTTGTAAGAAATGTAGGCTTTATAGTGTAGCAAGAGAATAAAGTCTGGACAAAATCACGTTTAATGTTAAGATGATGTAATCATGGGCTGCTGGGGGTGAGGGTGGGTTATACAAGTTCACTGATTAAGATATTTTCTCTTATTTTTACACAGGTGAAGGCCTAGATTAATGGCTTTAGCTTAAACTATAAATGTTTTTTGTAAGCAAGTAGGCTTTAAAAAATACAACACAAAGAAAGTTTTGAAAAATTCTGAGTTTCTTACAACTGCAAAGATATTAGCTTGTTGTTTTCCATTTACAAATATGTAGTTGGAGTTAAGAAGTCCACAGCAGCTGAAGGCAGCTCTACATTTTGTTCTGGGTGAAATTTACAAATATGCATTGCCGAGTACATTTCCAATGAGACAAGCTGTGTGCATGTGCAAGCAATTAATCGCGAGAGTTCTGAGCATTCTTTGCTGAGGGAAATGCAAAATGTAAAGGTACAATGGCAAGCAGTACAGTGAAAAATAATGTTTCAAATTGTGGAAAGTGAATAAGAGCCACCTTAATGCATTTAACAGAACAGTGTACAATTTAGTTTTATTTAAAGGTGGACGGTGCATTTTTTTCTTAGGGCTAAATGTTAATGTTTTCTGAATGCATACAAGCTGTTTTTTACATCTGGGAGGGAGGCAGAGATAAGAAAAGAACATACAGCTATTAGTGTAAGTGGAAACACAGGCTGTAGCATTCACTTTAGCATGCATAACCTTAATTTAGGTTGAGTAATGTCTGTGGATGCAGCTGTCGAGTTGGGGCAATTGTTCCTATCTGGAGGTTAAACTTCATTATTTGAAGCTGTGCATAGTTTTGTGTTTTATATATATATATATATATATATATATATATATATATATATATATAATGTGTATACAAGATGAGAAAATGGGGAGGATGTTAAGGAATATAGGAAGAACCCTATAAAAACTAGGTAACAGCAAAAAACACATTATATCTGACCCTATGTGCCTGAGCTATGGTGGACCATGTCCTAATGCTGAAACAGCAAACAAGATCTGTGGTAATCCAGGCTAGACAGGGGACTGTGGGTAAGGGGAGAAGCTTGAGCTGTAAACTCAAAGTCTAGGCAAGTGGCCGAAGTCAGATCCACAGTTGGATCCAACACCCATCAGTTGAGGAATGGACAAAAAAAGACAACATCAGATCTGATATTATGGAACTTAAGATAATTTTGGGAGAAATAATCATCATTCAGCATGGAATATTATTTATAGGTGGGTTTTGGAACTTGATTTGCAATAGTGAGGCAGTGTCAAGTGGACCCAGAAGGAAAAATGTAACAAAATAGTGTGGATTTCTGAAGAAAAGTTTGAAAATATTTGGTATGGAAGATGTGAATTCAGTAGCAGGAACTCAGTCAGAATTTACATGTTATTCTCTAAAGTACAATAACTGGGTTATACTAGACAGAGATTATATTTCACAGCCACATTTGCATTTAATTGAAAGCTTTGACACACATTCAATAAATATTTCCGGTCATGTACCAATAAAAAACTAAGATGAAAACGCAGGGTAATGAAGTAAAAATGAGACTATCACTTCCCCACAACCTGTCAAAAAAAGAGGAATTTAAGGTGTGCGTAGTAGTAAGCATATGAGAATTATTAGGGAAGATAGAACTGTCTTTAGAATTTATAGCTAGAGAGTGGGATAAATGAAAATAGAGTTTAAAAACAGGGTGGGAATAAATGAGAAAGAGATATGATTAAGAAGTAATAGGAATTACTTAGAGGGGCTGGCAAAGGTTAAAGTATTACAGAATAAGGGGAATTTTACAGAACAAAAAGAGGCACAAATGCAAATTTGTAAAAGAAAAAAAAAACAAGGGGGTGTCAAGATAATATGCATGACTTTAAAAACTGTGCTGTTGAGCAGCTATTTTTTGATAACTTCAAAGCACAAAAACATTTAGCACAATGACTTAGACAGCAGAAAGTAGAAAGGGTTGTCGCCAGACATGAAAATAACCAGAGATCCTGTAGCAGTATTAAAGATATTTCAAAAATGTTATGAAGATTTATATAAAGAGGAGAAATGTGGAATTTGAGAATGTAGTATACGAAGAAAGAACTGCAGTTAACTACACCCGAATGGAGCCAGATAAATCCAAATAAAACAAATCCAGAAGTAAAAACACTTTTATTAGTGCAAACAACAAAGATTTTGGGAATCACCCTTTATCAGTGTTTGAACATCAGGAAAAATCAATTAAACTTAAAATGACCTGAATTAAAACATGTGACATAATAATATTGAAGAATCAGCCACATATTAAAATACATTTAAAAAACACAAAACATTTATAAAACAATGTTAAAAATTAAATACTAACATGATTATATTTTTTAATGTTGCATTTGTTTCCTTACTAGTAGTGGTTTTATAGTTATTGCATATATGACACATGATTTTAAGTTCAAAGTGATAGAAGTTGTGTACAAAAATCTTAGAGGTGGTGACATTAATAATAGACTGGAGGTAGCAGAGTATAAACGGATTACTAGGTTACAAGCAGATGTTTTCCCATGATTAAATAATGCAGTAACTATAAAACCACTACTAGTAAGGAAACAAATGCAACATTAAAAATATAATCATGTTAGTATTTAATTTTTAACATTGTTTTATAAAAGTTTTGTGAGAACTTCTTTTTAAGTGTTTTTTAAATGTATTTTAATATGTGGGGACAGCACATGAAGAATGATGTTCAATAGTTGGAGGAGGAGCAGTGAGGTTTAAGGGAAGGTAGTAATGTGATGCTGAATTTATGATAATTACAAAAAAGAAATTTGAATGGAAAAAGTGGTAATATGGCTTGTTTACTTTTCTTTTAATGTGTTTGCCTATGTCTTAAGTGATAATTTAATAAAGGTGTTTAAAAAAAAAGGTTGTGTACTGAATGTAAAAAAAAAAAAATGAAAAAGTGGAAGTCTGCAAAGAACAATTTTGCATATTCTCCAGCCAGTGTCTTTCAGCACCAAGGGACTATCTAAATATTCTAGGTTCCATGGTCTCTGTCATTCCCATGATTCCTTTAACTAGACTCCACATGAGTAAAATTCAGTGGTTTCTCAAACCATTGTGGATTCAGCACCAGCAGCTACAACCTTTCATATTCCAAGTTTTGTCAAGAGGGAGATCCATTGGTGATTAAATCAGTTCTCTCTAAACCAAGGTCTCCCCTGGATCCCTCCATCCCCTAGTTAGTCTGCAACCATAGATGCATCAGACCTTTCATGGGGAGTGGTCTACAAAGTGGTTAAGGTGTAGGGTCTGTGGAAATAGCAAAAAAACTACAAAAACAACCACAATACATATAATAAATATGAATAAACAACAGAAGGTTACTGACACTCAAATAAATTTTATTAAATTGTAGCACCTTGGCATCAGCCTTTAAGGAGTAATAAAAAAAAGTAGCTAAAAAAGTACACATTTTATACAGGAATTTTAAAACCCAGTTAAACAATTATACTTAAATGACAATCAATCATTTAAGAACTTTTTTAATTAAAAAATAAACTAGATTAAACACTTCCAATTACATTCTGTATTAAAGTGTCACTATTTAAAACATATATAGTTTTTTATACAGTAATTTTTCTTTAAGTAAATTATCCTCACCAAATTTAACCCGCACTTGTTCTAAAATGGTACATTGTAATAATAAAGCATTACTCAGATGATACTGTTTAAAATGCATAGCAACTACATTTTCTACTCTCTGGTTTTCTATGTCTTTAATATGTTCCTGTAACCTGCACTTAAATGCCCTCTTACTCTCCCCAGTATAAAATAAATTTCATGGATATTTGACTACATAAATCCTACCCTCTGTATTACATGAAAATTTCTTAACTGGAAATAATTTATAATTATTGGTCCTATCAAAAACCCGTACTACTTGTTTACAAATACAACAGCTTCCACAAGGGAAGGCTCCAACCACTAGATTTCCCAAATACATATTCATTTTATCAGCATAAAAAACAAAACAGCTATGAACTAATATGTTTCCTACATTTCATCCCCATTTATAAGATATTAAGGGTGTATTGTTAATTAACTTACAAAAATCCTTTTGTTTCATCAAAAATTGCCAATAACATAACATTTCAGTAAATTTATCACTTTATCTGTTATACGTTGTAACAAAATAAATCTCTCTCTCTCTTATATCTATTCCCAACTTTATTACTACTAGTAACCCTCAAAAGGTCTACTAATTTGTGTTTGTACACGCTTATTATGTTTTTTATCTGTAGTCTTCCTGAGTCCATCACCAAATTTTCCTCATAAAAAAACTGAAGCACATAAATGTCAAAGAAATGATGGAATTAATAAATGCACTCAGATCCTTAAATCACCTCTGGATTCCAGGCTGTCTACTAGTAATAAAAAATAACACCACAGTGCATCTATATCATATTATCGTACAATGTAAATAGAGAATGCTATTTCATTGTACTGATAATATTGAAGCAACAAAATATCAAACAAATGGAACAGCAGATTTTTTCCCAGGGAAAAAATTTGCTGCTCCATAACAAAAAAAAAAAAAAAAAAAAAAAACTTAAACACAAATTTAACTGGGGGGGATTCTCCCCCCTCATCCTCCCCAATGTGGGGGGCTGTGCCACCCACACACCCCCTACTTAAATATACCAACTCCGAGATCGCATCATAGTGGAGGAAATGGCAAAGTCCCGAAGATGGCCCACCAAATTTTTTCCCTGGGAAAAAATTCGATGTTCCATGACTTCACTATTTTGCCATTTTGACAGTATTGGATCGACTAAATAGCATTTGCTATTTAGTCCATTCAGTAGTGTCATATAGGCCCACCACAGTTATGTGTGATACTTAAACAAATGGGGGGGGTCAGATCCCATCCCTTTTGCAGACTAACATTGAAAGCCTAGGAACTAGCAACTCAGATCAGTCTACCCTTGAAGGTTTACATCAGAACAGAATGTTGAGCAGGACCTGGACAGACCCCCATAAATGAAACATACATCCCAGAGTCTTCCAGGGTTTGTTCCACCTGTGGGGAACTCCTTAATTAGATCTGGTTGGCTCCATTTACAACAGACAACCAAAGAAGAACTCCTTGCTCAAAGGCCTGGAAAAGAGATGCATCTTCATTCCCTTGGATGGTAATGTTCCTGTATGTCTTTCCACCCATTCCTCTACTAATCAGAGTCTTTCTGAAGATTCAGAGAGACTGTCTAAAGATGATTCTGATATCTCCTTTTGGCCCAGGCAACAATGGGTCTCTCTTCTCTTAGAATGAACAAGGGCAATTACCAAAAACTTCTTCACAGGATGTATTTACACAAGACAGAGGTTCTTTGATCCACCAACATTTTCAGCTACAACTGATTGCCTGAATGATAGAAATTTGATATATCTTAGGTGCCTTTTTCCCCGAGGATGTACAGAGGGTATTAAAAGAGGCTAAAATCACTGCTACGAGAAAATCTTATGTGGCTTAATGGAAAAAGGTTTTCTAGTTGGTGCTAAACCAAGAACCAAGATTCTTTCAGGAAGAAACCCCACCTACTCTGTAATATTTGTATGAGTTATTATCCTCTGGTCTCTCTTATTCTTCTGTTAAGATTCATCTTTCAGTCATCTCTGCTTGTCTACTCCTAGATCCCCTGTTTCTTCCTTATCTTTAGTCAAACAATTCCTCAAAGAGGGTTTGCCTATCCATCCTTTTAGGAAACAGTTGGCATCTGATGTGAACTGAATTTTGTTCTGCTGTTCCTGTTGGAGTTTATGGTTCACCCTTGGCAGAGGGATGACCATTGACAGTTCTCTGTCAAGTAGCACAAAGCCTGTCTAGAGGCTATGGTTAAACAGTGACTACAGTGGTCCCAATAGGTCATGTTGCAGGCTATATAGAAGGAATTCTGGGATATTATTAGGGCCCATTGATGCAGTACTTTTGGCTTGAGAGCATATCTAGGACCTGCTCTCTGCTAATAGTTGGGGAGAGTGGTTGCTTAATGGCATTTCCTGGGGGTAGCTGGGAGAGAGAAGGGGACTAAAACTGGAGTTCAACTTGTTGGCCGGGACATTTATTATGTCTTCTTGCTCTGTGTCAGTGGCTTCATTTACAATCAGGTATGCACACTGATCTGTGCCACCTTTGAGGTGTTGGACATAGCTAAAGAAAGCCATGTAGTCGTCCTTTGATGGGAGTCTAGCTTTACCTCAAATCTGGCTTTAGTAGACTTAATTTGCCCTCTAGATTGATGAGTGTTTTTATCATGCTAGGCATTTGCACTTCTAATCTAGGGTATGACTTTTTTTCTTTTGTTGTACAATCTGTTTATGTTTGGGTTTCACCAGGGTGGTTTGCTTTTTGAGTTATTCTGGGCTTATTTCTGGTAAGAAATCTGGTTCCTCAAATGTGATAGTCTGTCTCTATGCATTTATTAACATGACTACAAGGTTTCTGTAGACAATTCCGCACAAGAAGCTGTGTTCTCAGGGTTTGGGGGGCTTGAATTTTAACAGGTTACCACTTACTTGTAGTAGTATGAAGTTTGCCTTCGAATAGTTCCTAAATGTTAGTGGGTTAGCCGGGGTCACAGAGCTGATTTTTATTAAGAAGAAGATAACTTTTGTGATCTGACCTTATAAGAGAAAACACTATACTGGGGGTTTACAGCTTTCTCCCATGTTTGTGAGTACTATGTCCAGAATGGTTGCACCCCTGGTGGGTATATGAACTATCTGGTCCAAGGTGTTTGTATTTACAAGGTCCAGGAACCTCTGGGTCTGTAAATTTGCGGTCGTGTAAGCATCCTAGTTTGTAATAGGGTAGTTGAAGTCACTCATGAATATGGTATTGGTTGAATGGTGAGGGCCTCCAGTAAGTTCAAGTAGAAGTTATAGGATTTTTAGGTCATAGAGGGTGAACTACAACTTGCAAGGATATGATAGGGGAAATCTGGACATGGAGAAGTTCAAGCTCATTGTCCTGTTTGACTAGTCTTGAGGTGAGTTTGTTTGTGACAGTGGTGACAATGTGCTACCAGTTTATTCTCTGCAATTAGACAATGAAACATCTTTGCTGATACTTCCAAATAAAAGGTCTCAGGTATTTGTTGACCCCAAGACACAGAAATAAAGCATGGCCTCTAATTTCCTGGCACTGTAATAAAATAAATATACACATTTTTGCCTGTATTTGCTGTCAGGTGCCTGCTGTTTTTATAGATTACCTTGCAACATAAGTATTTGCACTTCTAAAATTACACTGCATTTTAGATGTATGCAGGATTTACATGTGTACATTGCTTACACTGCACTTTAGCTGCAATGCTTATACTATGCTGCAGCTGAAGTGGGTTTTAACTAGTTTAATCAGATTGGTTTTAATTATAACTGCAATACAAATAACTTGTTGTATTTAGCTGTAGTAGATTTAATTTGCCCTCTTAGTTGTTGCTGACATTGTACAAATGACATACCTGTGATAGCAAAAGCAATAATTGAACTAAGATTACAGTTCACAGCCATCTGTTCCACATACATATTGACTGTGTTGCACTTTTTATGACAGACTATCACATTTGAGGAACCAGATTTCTTTACATAAAGCTTCTAGATCTTTGCTAGAATATTTATATCTATCAAGAAGAGAATGTTTGCAAGATTTGCATCATTTTAACTATTAATCAATAACAAGTAATGTAGTTTCAGAAAGAAATAACGTTCAACTTTTAATGTTATTTCAGACGAAGATTCAGCTAACTTGCCACCATCTCCGCCGCCATCTCCAGCATCAGAAAAGACTGGCGTAGTAGATAAAGGTAAGGATCAAAGAAATACAGCAATGACTATGTCTGCCTTCACCAGATCAAGATGTTTTTGTAACTGAAATTATATAAACAGCTGGAATATACTAGTGAGTATAATCCATGGACAGTAATGTACTGTTTTATTGCTGTGTGACATGTTTAAACTTACAAGGTACAATTGCTATGCCTTATGTTTAAGTGAAAAAATGATTACTGTAATTGTGCCTCACACTCCCAGGTTTATAAAAAATATTTATACAAAATGTTTTATATTACATAGTAGATATTAAGGCTCGAATTCAGTATCACTTCCAGCAGTGCCAAATAGTGTGACAGCATTATATTGTGATAAATTGACATGATAAAGCCACATGGACCAATATCTAATTAGTAGCTTATTATTAGATCTCTGAATTGAACACTGCATGAGTACAGTTAAGCGAACTAGTGTTCTTCTATGAACCAGGTAATGCAGTTACACAGGCACCTACAAACATTCACACACAAACTCATACATACCAGCACTCATACAGAGATACCTGCAGACATACAAACACTCACACATGCACACACTCACATATCCAAACAGCTGCAGTCATGCCCATATATAAACACACAC
Organism: Protopterus annectens; assembly: GCF_019279795.1. Taxonomy (NCBI): domain Eukaryota; kingdom Metazoa; phylum Chordata; order Ceratodontiformes; family Protopteridae; genus Protopterus; species Protopterus annectens. Next base: position 37,829,912 of record NC_056728.1, on the reverse strand, counting down.
ACACACAAAAAACACTCATGCGCACACACACACACACACACACACACACACACACACACACACACACACTCACACTCAGCAATGACTTACTTTTTAGAGGGCAAACAGCCTGACTCCTGTAATGGCAGTGAATGGGTGTAAAAAGACAGCAGACAATTTTTTTTTTTGTTTTGCTTCCCAACTAGCACAGTAGAGCTGTGCTTTTTACTACAGTATTCATATTCTGGTGAGTCAGTGAATCACTCTGGCATAATTGCAGGCCTGCCACAAACAGGACTGCAGAGAGCATTATACATTTCTGAATTGCAGCCTAGATATGGGGCAAACATTTGCAGATAATGTGAAAAGTGATTCTGTATGTATGGAAACCACTATGCATCATATCATTATATCATTTTTATTACAAATCAATAAAAGAAACATTCATTATTCTAACATTTTTCATAGTATCTTAAGTGAAACAAGCTTTTTCTTAGGAGATTTACAGAATTTATCAAAACAGTATATTTTCACTTAGTATATTTAATTATTTTTAACATAATGTGGTTAACATAATGTGGTTCACAAAATGAAGAATATGTTTATTATCCATCACAAATGGCCTAGAAGTGACCATTTTTAATAAGTACTCATTAGGAGAATGAATATCATTCTGACAAATCTGTAAACAATGCATATGAAACTATATGTAACCAAATCTTTGCAATTGCATCATACATTTTTAACAAATCAAGCAATTATGTGCAAAAAAATCGCAAGTAACATGAACAGATATTTTTGTTATGGGTTTGTGTCCCCCTGCAGCTCCCAAAAGTGGGGGGGGGGGACTCTTACACTCTTGCTAAATAAATGTACCAACTTTAAATTCACACTACCTCAATGTAAAAAACTGATTCATTTTACTTTAAGGTAGTAAAGTCTTCTAGAATCCAACCCTTTCCAAAAGCTAAAGATGAAGCTAAGGCCCTGGTAGAGTGTGCTTGACCTTGCCTGGAATTGATTTGTCATGGAATATAATAAAAGGTAATAGCCTTAGACAACCATTTGGAAATAGTCTGTTTTGACAACTGGTTATGTCTTTCTCTTGCCTTCACAAAAAAATGAACAATTGTTCTGAAGATCTGAAAGATTTAGTTCTGCCAGGGTTGTATCTGAGTTGTGCGTGTATATCCAGGGTATGGAGAATCCTTTGTCCCTCATTTTTAGGTTCAGGAAAAAAATGGGGAATTAGATAGTTTGGTTTTGGCTTAAAGTAAACTCAGATACCACTGTAGGCATAAAAGAAGGATTTGTTCTCAAAGAAACCCCGTCCCTATGGAAAATGAGGTTGGGTTGACTTCATATAAGAGCTTGCAACTCAGATACCCTTCTTGCAGAGGTCAGAGCAATCAGTAAAATTGTTTTCCATCTTAAGAACTTCAAGTCACCAAGAATAGCTTATTGAGAGGGAGCAAATGTTAGCTTCTCTAACACAAAATTAAGATCCTAAGGAGAGGCAACCAGTTTACTTGGAGGCCTCTTATGCAAAACCCCTTTCGATCTCATTTTGACATGAGACTGCCTTGAAAGAGCAAGATCCATGGGCAGACATGGTGAAAAAGATGATAAATGAACCTTGATACAGAAATAAGAAAAGCTATAGGATAGTAACTCACACAAATATTGTAAAACCAGAGAACAATTAATCCTGAATGGGTGTTGGTTATGATGTTGGCACCAACTAGAAAACATTTTCCATTTGCTAAAATATGATTTTCTAGTAGCAGGCTTTCTTGCCTCTGTTTGTGTCTGCTGCTCATCCTCAGAAAACAGGTGCCTAAAAGGAATTAAGACCCTATCAGCTAGGCAGCCAATTGAAGATGATTGATTTGGGGGTATATCAAACGGGTTCCCTTCAGAATATCGAAATCCTGAAATCTCGAAATTCATATGGTCGAGACCATATGATTGAAGTTTCAGAATTTAGAAATTCTGAACGGAGAGCTACATAGAGCAAGGAACGTGAGATTTCCATTTTCCTCACTGTAGTGCAATTTCGGAGTTGGTATATTTAAATAGTGAGGTTGTGGGGGGTGCAGGGGGGCTTGCCCCCCTGCAGAAACATTTAAATTGTTGTTTTTTTGGGGGGGGTATTTTGGAATTTCAGTATTCCGAAACATCAATCATATGGTTTTGATCATATGACATTCTATGTTTTGGAATTTCAAAATTCTGAAGTGAAGCCAAACACCCCTCTTCTTGTGTGAGTAGATTCCTTCTGTGAGGAAGCTTGTGGAAACTGCCACTGGCCAATTCCAAAAGATGGAAGAACCACAGTTGCCTGGGCCAGAAGGGAGTCACCACAAAGACCTTGGGGGGATTTCTTCTGAATGTTCAGAAGTACCTTAGATATTAGAAGAATGGGTGGAAAGGCATACAGGAACATTTCTGTCCAAAGAAAAGAAAAGGCATCTGTCTTCTAGACCTTCTTGTATGGAGTCCTGGAACAGAATTTTGACAGTTGATTATTCAAAGTGGAGACAAATAGGTCTACTTGAGGAACTCCCCACAGATGGATCAAATCTTGGAAGACCCCCTAATTTAGTTTCCATTCATAAAGGTCTGCCCTGGTCCTGCTCAGTGTGTCTGCCATACAGTTCTGCTCTGACAGAATATAGGATGCCTGTGGAGGATATTACCTGGTTCTCCTTGCTTATTGATGTATCATATGTGTAATATTCTCTGTAACCACTTGAAGAGGTCCCGGGGACTAGATATGGTTCAGAGAGTTAAGTGTCTTGATCAGGGCAAGCATCTCCTTAATGTTTATGTGCTTGCATCTGTCCTGTTGTCCCACACCCCCTGCACTATTATCCCTCTTGAAACTGCACCCCATGCAAAGTCCAAAGCATCTATAGTGACTGACTGCTTTGCAGCAGGGAGAGAGAAGGGGAAACCTGGATTTAGGGATATCTGTTGTCTCCACCAAAACAAAAATATTTTCTGACAAACTGCAGTACTGGGATCTGAAACAATAAAGGATGCTGATGTTGGGAAATTTCAGATACCACTGTATGTTTTTCATGTGGAGTGTTGCCAGGGGTATCGTGAGAATCATAGATGCCATGAGATCCAAAATCATCCTGTTTCCTCACAGTGACTAAAGTCTGAATGGAACATCTTAGAAACAGATCTAAATAAATATCTGTTTTTTTCCTGTGGAAGAAAAGCTCTTTGAAATGAGATGTCTAGTTGACATCCCAGGAAGAGAATCCTGTGTGGGGTAGGCAAGAAAGACTTTTGAATGTTCTCTTGGAATCCCAGCTTGTGCAAGGGATTCCTCACCCAAGAGAGGGATTCCTCACATTTTGAAAAAGACTGCAAAGTTAAGCAAGTTGTATAAATGTGGATACTCTGTAATGAGCTGTAATTGGATCAAAACACTTTGTGAACACTCTTGGTGCAGTGAATAATCTAAAGGGTAAGGCAAAGAACTGACAGTGTGATCTGGACACAATAACCTTATGAAACACCTGTAGTCTAGATGAATAGGGATGTGATAAGCATCTTTTAAGTCTGTTGAAACCAGGAAACTTGAAAGAGAAAAGAGTGGTAACAGGTTGTGAAATTACATAATTTTGAATTTGGGCACTATCACAAACATGTTTTCTTTCTTTGGCAGTAGGAACATCCTTGAATAAACCCCTTCCCCACCTGGGAAGGAAGAACTTGTCCTATCACTCCTTGGGACAGCATGTGATGAAGAACAGGTGGAAACATAAGAGTGTGATCTGCAGGTGGAAAGTAATAAAAACATTTGTAAATATAAGAAAATGGAAGTTTTTTTCCCTAAGGGGAACTTAATCTGCCCAGAAAAGGAAAGCACAAACCGACCATTAATCCTCTAAAGCATCAGAGGAGCATATTCTTCAATGGCAGGAAAGCTCTGAAGGGCTTCATGCCCAAACTTGTCTTTTAGTCATCTTATCTCGAGCTGAGTGACAGTTTAGGCACATTGGAGGTGCCCTGAAGCTTTGGAAGCTGGCTGACTGTTGTATCCTTGGCAGGATGTAACCTATACAGCTAAGGCGACTGCAGCAGTGATCAATATGAATAATATTTTTCCTTGCACAAGTAATACTTCCTGGAATAGAATCTAATCTTTCAAGAAACAGATTTGAGGTCTCACAGTGAGTTCAGGTGGAAGCTGCAAGAAGTGTTCCAGCATAAAATATAAGTGTTAAGGACGGATTAGATCTCTAACTGGTGCCTGAAGAAGAAAAGTGCCTCTGGGAAAATTTTTGCAGACCTTTAAAGATGCCAGTGATAGAGCTGGACCTTGATGAAAATTCATTCAGGCATTTGGTAGCTGAAACTTGGATCTTCGTTTTATGAAACATTATACCACTTAAGAACTTTTCACCCTGAGCAACTAGCAGCAGACAAAACTGCCTGATTTTATAATAATTTTACCCTGAATCCAAAATACTATCTCATATCTTTACCAGTACTTGAAAGATTAATGTGGTTTGTGTAATGTCAGCACCTAAGGTTTATTCATGACACAACAGTTGTTTCTTTCGGCTTTTCTCGGTTAGGGGACGCCACAGTGGAACTCTGGTCCGCTCATGATTGGTAGTTGATTTTTACGTGCCAAGTTACCAGCCGTGACGCAAAACCTTCAACGAAGGTACGCCCTTTCACGCATGTCTCCACGCAGAAGACGCTCTAGCTGAGGATCGAACCGGGCAGCGTCTTACTGTGAGGCAACAACACTACCGCAGCACCACCACTTAACATTTTAGTCTAAACACTAGCAACCATATCTTCCACCAGAGCTGTAGCAATCTCATTTAGCACCCTGAGCAGCTATACTCATCCCTAAGCTGAGGAGCAAAACAAAAATTTCTCTTCCCTGCAGTAACTGTAGCAAGCTGCTTGAAACAAATGTAGCTAACACCTTAGTTCACAAATTGACACAAACAGGATTGATTCTGTACTCGCATTCTACCAGCACCTGCTGATTGTGCTCCCTAACAACTTGATCCTGGGGCATCTGGTCCTTTCAGCTCACCATAGTTATGGTACTGAGCGCAACAGTCAGGAAGGCTTTAATGCTCAAGAAAATATGAATAGTTTAACAAAACTGTGTTTATACTGCTACCTTTCATAGGATTCTGTTAAAAACATTTCCTTCCATTCAGTTAGCTAAACTACAACCTGTATAGAATAATAAATACACACAAAATCCATTCATTGTAAGCTGTCATTTTTCAAGTGTCTTTTTAAATTATGAGTAAAAAATTATCTACTTCCCTTTCTATACAAAAATGAATACTATTGTATCTAACATAAGCAACTTAATAACTGCTGATGAAAGCCTCATGTTAGTCCAGAACCTCAACAATTTGTATAACATCTGTTGATCCAATAAAAGCCATTGCATCACCTCTGAGTTCCAGCATCTTTATGCTCCTCTTCAGGATGAGTGAGCTCATCCTCTCTCATCCTGCCCCACCAGCTCCCATGCTTTAGTTGCACGAGTCACTTGAGATATAGTCTGGACTTCATCTCTCTGTGCCAATGAGATGTTTGGCAACATGTTGTGGTATAACATCAGACTATTTAAAACCTATACATACATATATATATATATATATATATATATATATATATATATAAAAGAAAGGATAGAACGAAGCAAACATTATGAGGTTATTATACTGTCTTTTTTTAAATTCAGAAGCAAAAACATCCTTCTGATATCTGCCATGCCCCACTCTTCTGAAGCTGTGGCTGCAAATGGAGGTTGTTTTTATGGGGGTGTTGTTTTAAGATGTTTTTTCTGCTGCATCAACATGTGGAAGGTCATGATGTCATTAAACATTGCAGATGGGATTGCTGCCCCACGGGTAGTGGACAAGGCATCTGTTTGTAATTTTAGTGATTCAGATTTGGTTAGCAAGCCTGGATTCTTGAGAAGCTTTGTTGGAGTTTGGAAAGATTTGCCTGCTCACTTTCTTTGAGGGAAGCTTGAGAATCCATATACGTATGAGTCTTGTTACCTGGCAGAAAGCATATTGCAAAGACTAAGCCTGCTATGTGCCCAAAGTCATTCAGAATCATTGTGGATTCGGGTACCAGGAGTACATCTTACCATTGATGAACTGCATGATGATACCCAGAGGAATACAAGGCAGAACTGAAAAAATGAAAAATAAAACGTTTTTTTGCCATGCAGTGATGGCCTCAAATTTTCAGTCACTCATCTCTCTCACACAAAAGGAATTACACAGAGGCCCTAAAGATGGAGTAACAGGGATAAGATGTAACTCAGTGAGTGGAAGTTAACAGCTGCAGAGAAAACCAAAAAAAAAAAACATGCATGTGGGGTTTCACTTCTGAAGCTGCACATAGGTTTCAGTACAGGTATTCTACAGATCCTGCACTTTTAAAATGTTTCCTTCTTTTCTGTTTTCTGAGAAACAAAGTATCTCAGGCTCAAACCTGGAACCCATGAGTTCTGAATTCTTCCAAGCATTTCACAAAGGCACCGGGTGGAAGGATAGCTGGGAGGGATGTGAGAAGGATTGATAATGGACAACACAGATACCTAGTTATGTTAAGTACATAACTTCCAAATCTGATGTTGTTCTTTTCATTCCTCCTCATTAATGGGTCAGAGTCCCCAGCTATGTGATCCCTGGGTGGCCCTTAAGGAAGGATGTGCAGTAGCACAGTCAAGCCAAAGGATGCCCTGGTGCTAGAAACAATATCCAACTAATAATGTGAAACAAAGGTATAAGTCTTAGACCAAGCGGCTGCAGCAGAAACTTCATTAATTGAGGCTCCAGAAGAGAAAGTGGATGAAGTAGCCATAGCTCTGGTGGAATAAATGAATGAAATACAGTCTGTTATCCATTTAGCTAAAGTGATTTTTGAAACTGCCTGTCCTGAACTGTTTGCTGAGAAGGAGACAAAACTACTGATCGAACTTCCTATGACTTTATGTTCTGTAGAAGAAGAAATGTAGTTGCCTATGAGCATCTAGGAGATGTAAAAGATATTCACCTTTGTTCGAAAATTTGGGGAAGAAAAGTGGTAACTAAATAGATTGGTTAATGTTAGACTCTGTGGCCACCTTAAGCATGAAAGATGGATTTGTTCTTAAGGATACTGTATCTTTCTGAAAAATGATGTAAGGAGGTGTGGCTGGCAAAGCTTGAAGCTCTGATATTCTCTTAGTGGAAGTAATAGCTACTAAGAAGATTGTTTTCAAGAAAGAAATTTCATGTCACAAGAATCTTCCGGTTCAAAGGACTTCTGGGTAAGGCCTTGCAGTACCACCATGAGATCCCAAGGGGGAGAGGGATCTTTTATTGGAGGTCTAAGATGAAACACTCCCTTCATGAAAGCCTTAAACAATTTGGAAAAAAAGAGAGATGAGTTTCTCTTCCCAGCATGAAAATTGGATATGGCAGCCAGTTGGAGTTTGATGGTGGAGAAACTAGCTCTTTCCTAAAAAAGAGTGCTGAGAAAAATGAGAATTGACAATGTGGATGCTGAGAAAGGATGAATATTTTCCTTTGATGGTCAAATTGAGAATCTCTTCCACTTGCTATTGTAGGCCTTTTCAGTGTAAGCCCTCTGAGAGGCAGGAGTATATGACGAACAGAGTGGGAGAGGCTGGACTTTCCTACGATTACTGGAATTGGAAAAAACATGCAGTCAGTTTTAGGGTATGAAGACTGGGAAGCTGTCTTTCTGACTGTGAGATATGAGATACTGTATGGGATCCAGATTCCAAGATGGATACTCAAGATAAGAACAAAGAAAAAGGAACCACACCTGGCGAGGCCAGAAAGGGGCAATGATAATTAGGGAACTCTTTGACCTGATGGCTTTCTGTAGAACCTTCAGGATCAATGGTTGTGGGGGGCAGGCATGAAGGAGACCCAGGGGCCAATCATGGAGTAGAGCATCCCTTGGTGTCTCCTCCTTCGGGGAGATCAGAGCAAAATTCTTGTTGCACTTGAAGTTCAGAGGAGAGGCAAAAAGGTCACAACAAGGTTGGCCCCAATGGCTGAATATCTTGTTTGCTACTGCCTGGTTGAGGGACCACTCATGAGGGGTGAAAATGGACCTGCTGTGTCTGTCCACTAGAATGCTGGTTACCCCCAGAATGTGTGTTTCAGTCAGAAAATGGTCTGAAGATATCACCCATTCCCAAACTCTCATGACCTCCCTGCACAACAGGTAAGAACAGATTCCTGATGTTTGTTGATGTACCAGAGTGTTACCATATTGTCTGTGTGAATTGCAATCATCCCCAGAGGGAGAACGTCCTGAAAGGCTTGCAACATAAGGAGGACATGCTCATCTCTAGGATGTTGATATACAGTTTGGTCTGTGCAGCTGACCACATGTCTTGGACCATCTTCCCTACGACGGCCCCCCCATCCCAGACCAGGAAGCATCCAGGGTCACTGTGGCTATGGTGGGGGAAGAGAGAAGGGCCTGCCCAGAGACAGGTTGTGTGATTGCAGCCACCACTGTAGAAGATTTCTGCAGACCAGAGACAGTTTTTATGGGAGGAGACAGCGGGTAACAAAGAATGAACCATTGAACCGCTATAGTCCATTAGAGAACTCTCATAAAGAACCTCGCTAAGGGGACTAGAACAGTTGCAGCAGCCATTGACCCCATAGCCCATAGAGCCAACTTTGCCAGTGGTAGGGGAAGATCTAATAAATCTTGAACATGTTGTCTCACAGATAAAATGCCATGCATCGGTAAGGAGGCCACTTGTGTTATTGTATCCATTTGCATTCCTGTGAACACTATGTTCTGAACAGGTGTCATGTTCAATTTTACTAGGTTTATTGTAATGCTAAGGTGGTTGAAAATTCTCACTAGGTAGTCCCAGGACTGTAGCAAAAGATGCCTTGTTGGTGCAGTAAGGAGCCAATCGTCTAAATATGGAAACACCTGGAATCCTTTTAGCCTCATATGAGCAGCTATGACTTACAAAACATTCTGTAAACACCTGGGGGGCTGTGGTGAGTCCAAAGGACAGCACTTTGAACTGATAATGATTGACTCCCAGCTGAAAGCACAAATGACTTTGGGAGCGCCTGTTGATCTTGATATGATAGTACGCATCCTGAAGATCCACTGAGCATATCCAATCATCCTTGCATAAAAGTGGCAGAATGGACTGAACCATAACCATTCAGAACTTTGACTTCTTGATGAAATGATTCAAGTTGCTGAGATCCAGAATAGGTCTCAGGTCCCCTATCTTTTTTGGCACTAAAAAGAAGTGAGAATAAGCGCCAAATCCTCTTTGCTTGGTCAGGATCTCTTGGATTACTCTTTCTTGTAGAAGCTATTGGACTTCTCATACTGCATACTCCCACTGACTGGGTGGTACATCAGGGAGTTTCCTCCTTGGACTTGGAGGAGTTAAAGAAAAGGGAATGTAATAGCCTATGGATATTATGTTTAGCACCCAGGTATTGTTTGTTATACTTGTCCAGACATCCAGGTGCAGGGATAGACAACCCCCGACTACCTCCAGAGATGGACAGTCAAGCAGCACTTCAGGAGCACTGAAAGGGACTCTCAGGGAAAGGTTCCCTGGAGCCCTGATTCTGTGGACCTCCCTGCCTCTGGGGTGGTGCCTGCCATTGAAACATACACCTCTACCTCTGGGGGAAGTATCCCCACACAGATCCTAAAAAGAGCCTTGCAACTTTCAGAACCAAGTTTTCTTCCCCCTTCACTGGTTCCTGGAGAAGGTCCTTTGAGGAGTAGACAACTTGATCCCCACAGCAGACAAGGTCTTTCCTTCTTGCTCACTGCAGGTTAATGTGTCTTTCACAGATGGTCCAAACAAGTAGGACCCATTGAAGGGGGCATTAAGCAATGATGCCTTGAAGGGTTCTGCAAAGTCACAAAGCCGCATCCAGACATGTCTCCTGATGGCTATGCCTGTACTGGCTGCTCTTGAGATGCCTTCCTCTGCATGCGAAATCACCCTTATCGAGGAATTAGTGAGGGAAGAAAGAACAGCCAGTTGGGAAGAGACCTTTTTCAAATCCTCCAACATGGTTTCAGCAATAGAGTTGGATAATTCCTTAACCAGGTCTCTTTGAAAACAGGTGCAGTGTGCCATATAGCTCAACAACCTCAGTGTGAAGGTACCTGAGGTGTAAACATGCTTTCTATGTCTTTCCAATGCTCTAGACTCCTTATTAGGTGGATGGACAGTGGAGATTTGCTCTGCTAGCTCCTTCTTAGTGGCTGCTACAACAATAATAGCATCTACAGGAATGCCTTTACTCCAATGTGTATGATCCAATGGTAGCCTTAGGAACCTGGGGATAAGCTCAACCATGTCCAGTTCCTTCCAGGCCTGGCAGGAGACTAAGTCTGTCAGCTCATCTGCCAGGAGAGGCATCCAGGACATAGATGGGCCTGTCCTGAAAGCCTCCAGGAATACGCAATTCCTCAGAAGAAGGAGGTTAGACAGACCATTCACCTTTCTGCTAGATACGTTCTAGAATGTCTCCAAAGGAGACGTCCTTGGGTGGTGATCGAGGAGATCCTTCTCCCTCATCAAAATTGGTGTCCTCTGTGAGGGACTCCACAGGGGAGTCTATGTGTCTCTTTTTACACTTTTTCTTTTGAGGGACCTCCTCTGTGGGGTGTTCTGGGGAGGTATTGGAAGATGGGGGATTCCCCGAGGGGAGGTAGTCTGCAGGCTCCTCGGGACAGGCTGACCTAGGACAGGAATGACAGGCTCAGTGCTCAGATCCGATGAAGGACGGGGCACCCTGGGTGTGAAGAGACGACTCTCTTAACCCAGAGAAAGCTCTTTCTGCAACCCGGAAGGCCGATGGGTCCATGGATGTCCCCACCCTCTCCCTTAGAGCCGAAGTCACCGAAGAGGAAAGAGCAGAACCACCAAAGGATCTGTGGCCTCCTGACAGAACTGGACCCAAGCTGTTGAAGCCTGAAACCCCACGGGGAAGCGACAGATCCAAAAAAGTCAAAGCCAAAGTCAGCCCCCTTGAGTCAACACTTGGATCTGGGACCCTCTCTGATCCGACAAAACCAGAGCAGGACTGGTCAGGGATATAGTTGGAGTCGAGGAAGGAAGCTTGCTTAGATCCGATATCGACTCTTTTGGGTACCCAAGCTCCTGGGATTCCAAAACCAGAGATCAGATTAGAAAAGGAGTCTGCAGGGTAGGAGAAGGACCACTCATGGATTTGACATGGGGCGGAGATGGTAAGACCCCCATCTGGATCTGCGCCCTGAGGAACTTCCACATCATTCTGTCCATATCAGCCTCAGTCAAGCTTCAGGAAGACCTGGAAGAAGCCGAGGATGCATGTCTTGACTTGGTTGAGGTTTGAAGAACCTTTGAGGGAAGAACTGGGGATGCCAGTTCCACCTGGAAGGCCAATGTCAGTCTCCTAACCACCAGATCTGAAGCCCTGGGGTCTGAAGATGAGGTGTCAGGAATGGGGTATCCTGATATCACAATAGGATCTGCAGTCATCCTAGAGGTTCTTGAAGATGAGAAAGGCAGCTCCAACAGACCCTTTGGATCTAATACTTGCCTCAAAAGACTAGGAGCCTCAGCTGATTGATTTGAAAAAATCTTCGGACCCGAAGATTTTCTGGAGGTACTTGGGTCCGATGCCAATTGATCTGAGACCTTAGATTTTTTTCTATTATGCTCCGAGGACTCCCCAGTGGAAGCTGACAGGGGGTTCTTGGAGCCAGAATGTTTAAGAGGCATCTGCACTAAACTCCTACTGACGCTTCTAGGCATCAAATATTGCTTGTTCATATTTGCATCAAAAATTCCAAAACCATGCTATGTACAAGGTTTTAAAATATTTCATCTTAAAGCACAATGGAAAACTCAACTGCATGAATATTTGACCTCAGTCTAGTGCAGGTAAAGAGATATTATTTTTATGATACAAATTTATATATATATATATATATATATATATATATATATATATATATATATATATATATACATACACATATAATTTTCACATTTTTCTAAATATCTCAACAACCAATAACACCGATAGAACTCATTAGCCTGTTATGAAAGCTATCAGCTAGATGAATAAAATGCTGCTGACAGTATGTGTGTAACTGTAGTGGTTGTAGAGATAGTGTAAGTTATTTACAAAATATTACAAATGTAATAGTTACTGTGTTTACTGTGACTTATAAAATTCAGTTTAAGATCAACAACCTAAAGAATACTACAACTATAAAAATATCTTGTTCTGAAGGATTTGACATTTATAATTTCATAAGCCCTATGATTCCAGAGATGTGAAAATTTGTTTTAAATATGAGGACATAATTTGATTCTGTCCAAAAGGCTTAGGCTCCATCCATTGGAAGTTACAGTGCAAACTTCTTGAGCTACATTGGAGTGAATGAGTTGGGGGGTGGGGGGTTGATCCTTAGAAGTGGAGTATGTAGACAGCAAGCCCTTTAAAATGAGCTTGTTACTGTGGTCGGCTAAAGCATGGGAATTGAAAGCCGCACAGACAACACACTCCACATCTAGATGTCCTGGACCTAGGCAATAGATGCACTTCTTGGGGGCATCAGAGTTAGAGAGCTTGTGCTCACAAGAAGTGCAACTCTTAAAACCATTTGGTTTCTTAGACATTATCACAGTTAGCACACACACAAGGTAATAAGACAAAAACAGTTACCATTAGCAACAGACACAGTTATACAACTATATAGACTATATATCAAACAATCTTAGCTAGAAAGGCACACTTTTTTTTGTAAGAAAGCAGAGTGCCAACGGCACAGAAGAAAGAAAGGAAAATCTCTAAAGTCCATAATGCTGTAGAGAAAACTATAGGAGGGAAGTGAAACAAAGAAGAATAAAAAAATAAGACTAACAACTGCTTAGAAAAGAATTTGCATTTATCTCTGAAAAACACATGATTAGGACGAGACTGGAACCATGTCTGGATGCAACATGTGGCAAACGAGATCTGGGAAGTTGAAGAAGGTAGAATAAATTATGGGTAGAGGGAGGAGCTCAAAATTTGGATCCTAAACTCTTGGAAAGTGTCTGATTTGGCTGTGATATCGGATCCAAGACCCATTAGTGAGGAGGAATGAAAAGGACAGCATCAGATCCAAAATCTTCCTGATGCACCATAAGTCCAGCATATGATCTCATCCCATAAGTGTAGGCATATATACGCAGACATATGGCTGCAAGATCATCAGACTATCTTGCTGACAGTCTGAATGTAGGATCCTTACTCTAAACAGTCTGAACTGTGTTGTCATTGCCAACAACATAGCCTTCACTTATTCAGATAAATAGCCTGTTGAGGAACTTTTTGTTCTTGCTTTGGTACTTAAGACCTGCTCACATCAACAAAAAGAGGGAAGTGCAACTGTGATAGGAAGACCCTTATAAAGTCCTTCACACCTAGTGTCTTAACCAGACTTTCTTCCCTAAATAACTTTTTAATGACCCATTCGCTAAACAATCTCATGTAAAGCAAGATAGTAGAACCAGCAGCTTGGGATATCATCCTCATACCCAAAAAGAAGATCAAGAAACCAAAGACTGAATCTTCAGCTGCCTAGTGTGATTCAGATATTTCCATTGATCTGTAGCAGGAGCCCACTGTATATCTGACTCCTCAGATGCTCGCTACCATGACCCAGCCAGGGGCTGGTATGGTGTCTGCTGTCTGCTTCCTGCCTGTCAGATGAGATTGAAGACAGTACTGAATGGTGAGCCTAAGATTATCACCATGGAGGGACAAGAGGGCATACCTCAAATATTGGTTAGGGAAGCTGTACTGGGCACCTTAAGAGAGGTCCATCAGGATTCTGAACAATTATGCTTCGTCAGGGCAGACATCCCACCAAGGAAAACAAATAACACATAACACAAATACTTGCGAGAGATGCAGCTATTTAGCCAAACTGGAGGCTGAGCTCTCTCAACTCAGGACTGGCAAGACCAGACAGGAGGAGAAGGCAACTACACACACCACAAAACCAGCCTCACATAATGCTACCACTCCACTGAATCAAACACATAAACACACAAAGACATACTCGGAGGCTCTGAGTAAAAATTTACCTAAACAGCAGAGGCCTCCAAAGCAGACACCCAAACAACTGCTACCTCAAGACACCCCACAAGCAACACATAAACCACAAAAGCAGTGTGCAAAGCAGTCACAGCCCTTAAGGCCAAATACAACACCAAACATACTTGTCATGGGTGACTCCATAGTCAGACACACTGACGTCCCACTCACCAGGCTGAACAAGGAGAGGGTCACAGTAAGCTGCCTATCGGGCGCTAGAATCCGCCACATAACACAAGCACTCGGGTCACTCCACGGCAAGTACAAATATGACACAGTCATTGTCCATGCTGGTGTGAACGACCTGAGACGTACCTCCCTGGACTACATGAAAAGAGACATAGAGGAGCTCTCTGATTATGTAGCCCAGGCAGGTATGACCCTAACCCTGAACAGTATCCTTCCTTCACCATGAATGATGCCACAATATAGAGACAAGATGATCAGCTTTAACAATTGGCTTAATGTCTGGTGTCATTCAAAGGGGATCCAGTGTCTGTCTGCCTGGGATGACATGCTTGACAAGCCATGCTGCTTCGCAAGGGACGGCTTGCACCTGTCACCCCTTGGATTCCGGATATTGGCTAAGGCTCTTGCCACCCCCATAGTGCCTTTTTTAGGCAAGGCTCAAATTCTAAACCTACCACCCTAGAAAACAAAAATGGGAAGAAACTGAGGGTAATGCTGCTCAATGCCAGAAGTCTAAATCTCAAAATGCACGCACTCGAGGCCCTTCTCAGTATGGAGAACATCGATGTCTGTGCTGTAACTGAAACCTGGTTCAAGGCTCCTGAGAGCACACCGGCACTATTAGGTTTTACCTCATATCATGCGTTCCGCCCCAAAACCCGGACCACACCACAAAAGGAGGGGTGTATCCATATTCATAAAGGATACCCACACCTCCAGGTTGGTGGCAACGCATAAGCTTGGAAACCATCCAGGTGCAACTAACCATAGGCAAAACTGCTCTACAAATTGTAGCATGCTACAGGCCACCCTCTCAAACTCAGGAACCCCACACAGCCTTCCTGAAGACACTGGAGGGTATAAATGTATCTCCAAACACCATCATATTGGGTGACTTCAACTACCGAATATAGACTGGAAACATTACTCAAGCCCTAACTTTCTAGCCCAACGGTTCCTGGAGTTCATAAATTCAAATGCCATGGAACAGCTAGTCACTGTTCCCACGAGAGGAGAAAATATACTAGATCTCATTGTCACAAACATGGGGACAAAATGCTCCACACCGGAAGTATATCCCTCATTGGTGAGATCTGATCATAAACTAATCTCACTGGAAATCCACATCCCGCCCCACCCCAAACAAAAGACCATAGTGAAGAACTTCTCTAAAGCAAACTTCACACTACTCAAGACTGGTGTGGTATCCTTCAAGGCCCCTGAGCCAGAGGAAACCACAACCCAAGCTGCGGAAGCCCTTACAAATGCCTTCTATGAACACCTCCAGGACTGCATGGATCAGGCAATCCCAAATAAAACCAAGACTCTTTCCACAAAGGGCAAACGTCCAGTCTGGTGGACCCCAGCCATTAACAAACTTTACAATAAGAGGAGAAAGCTATTACATGATAGAACAAAATCCATAAAAGGGAAGTCACCCCTGATCATTATTAGTAAAAAAATACGAGCACTCATAAAATCAACTAAGGCCAATTTTGAGAGAAAAATTGCCATGGATTCAAAGGACAATCATAAGGCCTTTTTCAGCTATGTTAGGAACCTGGGTGGAAACTCCCAGATATGCTCAGAATTAGTCCAAAATGATACAAAAATCACTGAACCTACAGACATTGCCAACATACTAGCAGACAGGTTCAGTGCAAACTTCACCCCCCTCTCCCCCCCTAAAGGAGAGATAACTATCCCAGCCAAGTGTAGCCTCCCGGACATCTCAAATGCGCAGGTGAAAGCTGCTCTCTCTAAAGCTAAAAACACAGCATCAATGGGACCGGATGGTGTCCCCGGCTGTGTGCTACACGAGCTAAATGAGGAATTAAACCCGCACATAAGGCAGCTGTTTAATCTCAGCCTTACCACAGGATACGTGCCCAAGGAGTGGCGTACGGCAACTGTGGTCCCACTCCACAAAGGAGACGCCTCTACGGACCCTGGTAATTACCGTCCCATAAGCTTAACAAGTCTAGTCTGCAAAGCTATGGAGAGGATCATAATGGAGCTCATAAACAAAGATATAGGGGACTTGCAGACATTGGACCCGACCCAGTTTGGCTTTGTCAAGGGAAGATCATGCCTTTTGAACTTGGTCGACTTCTTCGAAACAGTCACCAAGGCCATTGATGAGGGAAAGGCAGTCCATACAGCCTACCTTGACCTTGCAAAGGCTTTCGACACAATACCCCACTCGGGTATTGTAGAAAAACTTACCAGCTTAAATGTAAACCCATATATCACAAGATGGGTTGCAAACTGGCTTAAGGACAGAACCCACAGGGTTAGAGTTGCTGGCGCTGTGTCAGACTCCAAGCCGGTCACAAGTGGTGTCCCACAGGGCTCGGTCCTTGGCCCCTATTGTTTGGCATCTACTTCTCAGAAGTACAGGCCAACATGGGAGGACTTTGGCTGACAAAGTTTGCAGGCGACTGCAAACTGGGCCATAGTGGAAAGTGCATCGGACACGGATATCCTTCAGAAGGGACTCACGGAAACAGATAGCTGGTGCCAGAGCCATGGCCTGAAGTTAAACGCCAAAAAATGTATAGTCATACCCTTCGGGAAAAACAAGGTAACCCCAAGCTACCATATAGGTGGCAATCCACTAAGCACAGAAGAGGTTATCAGGGACCTGGGGACCCAGGTTGACAGTGGGCTTTCTTTGACACTCACATTGCTAAAGTGGTTAGAAAGACCTTCTACATTGCCCACCTGATCATGAAGGGATTCACATCCAGATCTAGTGAGGTCATTGTTCCCCTGTACTCTTCACTTATCAGACCAATGATCGAGTACAATGCCCCGTTCGGGATGTATCTCACCCGACATCTGCAGCAAGTGGAGAGACCCCAAAAGTTCCTCACCAAAAGGATAAAGGGACTCCAAAATCTGTCATATGCTGCCAGATTGAAGAAACTCCAGCTCTATTCAGTCGCATACCGTCTGCTCAGAGGTGACATGTGCCTGACATACAAGGCCATGTCCAACCCGGAATTAATGGACATGCTCCACCTCAAAAAATCCAAACCCACCAAAACCACTAGAGCAAGCGACTTAAACCTTTGCACGGATATAAATAGGACGTACTGGAGGGATAGATTTATCACTCAGAGACTCCCTATGCTGTGGAATAAAATCCCGGTCCATGTGAGGCAGAGCACCTCGCTGACTCTGTTCAAGAGAAATCTAGACCTGTGGATGGGAGATCGTAGGTTTACCCCGGGAATCATATCTGTGTCACTGCTGGACAGAGGCACAACAAACTAATGGGCACAGTATTTTTTTCATATAAGGGGTGGCGTAAGCCACAAAAATTTGGGCTAGGCTTATAAATGCCTTAGGGCAGATAGCCTAGTATAAACCTATGAACCTAATAAAAAAATCAAGCATGTCTCTCCCAATCAGATGTCCACCAGAGCTACTGCCACTGGTTCTATTATACACAGATTTGCCTGGCTTCACTTCATTCCCTCCCAAAGGATATCAAGGCCAAGTTACGAGTCCCTCCCCTATGTGACCTTTTGCTACTAGAGTTGAACCTTTCAAGACTCTGCAGGAACAGGAAAAAATAATGCAGAATTCAAACAGATTTTTTTCGTATCAGTTCCTGGATATCAAAGACACCATCCTTCCAAGCCAACCTCCTTTATCCTTTGGGAGCAGATGCACCCCCTCACCCCCTGCAGAAAGCAGCCCATTAAAAGATTTAAAGAGAAATCTACCAGAGAATCCAACCTGTTAAGGTACCAAATAACTTTCACATGAGACTGTTCAGTAGAGACTAACAATCTCCTTTAATGTGAAACACGTACATGCCAGACTAGAAAGCCAAGGTCCTGTTTCCTCTAACTACAGAATTCATGATTCTTTATGCCTTTTTCATTTAAAGCAACATTACCATAAATATCATAGAACAGCCACTGACTAATTAAAATTGAACCCCACAGCATTAATTTTACTAACTAAGATCTCTTGACTACTTGTTTATGACATTCCATATTAGGCATGAGTTCTGAATTCCATGATATAACTTTCTACTCAGCACAAATCTTATACTTCTCTAATACATTTCTGACCCTGTTAGCACTTTCTAATATACAACAGGAAGAAAATCAACAGATACATACTGAATAACATTCAAGATTTCATTCTGTTTCTGAAAGCATATTAGAAATGAAATGCATGCAGTAATATTTTCCCTTCTTTGCGCTTCTCACTCTTCACATTCCCCCATCTAATGCTGTTAAGCATCACCCAAACCACAATGACTTTTTATGACTGGACAATGACTACAAGTTTTCAGATAAATGGACATTCTTTCATGTGCTATCAAACATTTTTTACATGCTGTTTCTTTCTGTCCCTGACATGAACAATTTTTACACAATTGTTTCAAAAATATAGTCTAATTTGCAAATGCCCATGTCTTGATATAACAAAAATGCAGTCTGAATACCATAAATAATCATCAGTAATACATTCTATATAATGTGTATTTACACATTTTCCCAATCCTTTAAATGAATTATTATCTATTTTACTAAAATCTTCCAACACTTTATTTTCATTTTCTACTGTACTATGATTATTATCGAGTTGCAAGTGAAAATTATTCAGTTTTATACAGCTGTAAGATGACCTTACTTCTGGATTGTAATAACTGTAAAATGCACACTTTAACTATAAAAAAGAGAAAGTCTAACATAATGATTATAATGACTACAAGCATGAAAAATGTTAAGATCCCTCCTCCACATGTAGAGAAAATGTTGGTTAACCATGCCCATTGGGAATTATAAGCTTTTGTGGCATGTGAATATTCAGTAACTTTCTGAATTATTTCTAGGTGACTATAGATGGCACCAGTGTTACCAGGAATAGAAGAGCAGCACTCTGTTTGGATAAATGCAAATGTACCTCCATTAGATGCGAGGGTAAATTCAAGTGTCACATGGTTCTGTCGCATTACACTGTGCATTGCAATCAGTTCTTGAGTTATCAAATTAATAGACTCAAAACTGGAATTACTTAATATTTCCAGGCGCTAGACATGGACTTCACCTGTCCATTAACAGGTACAATGCCTGCTCCAGAAGTAACCTTATCACCAAGATCCATGTAAGCAGACCCTTTAAAAGCAGTTTTGCGTACAACATTATGATATACCCAGGAGGCATCTATCTTTCCAAATGGGTTAGGAATGTCCTTATTGTCTGTCTTGCAATGGGAATTACAAATCTTTCCTTTTGGTGAAGCAGCTGTATAGCAAATAGCTGGAATAACACAACCTATATAGCAACAACCAGACTAGTCTGTAGGTAACCTGGGATGAGCTTGATTCCCACAAATGCAATAATATTCATGCAGTATTGCCATGCCCTGTCCTCCATCTCCATTATTAATGTTCCTGGTGAAATTGCAAGTACTAATTCTGACAAAAAGTGCTCTCTTTTTGTGATAGCAAACCTGTCCTTTAACAGTCATTGACAGTTGTAATGGTATTATGATAAAGAGGTTAAAAACATGTTTATTCTTCTGATTTTAAGCAAGAAGAAAAAAAAGGCAAAATGCAGTATGAAGCTCAGAATCAGTCACTGGTATAAGACTCAATGGAATATCCCTATTATATGCACAATGAATATGCACACAAACCCAGCAGTTGCTAACACTGAGGGTCTGTGCATAAGTGTGCAAGACAGCATTCAGGTGCTCTCGCTTCACTTCTAATCAAACATCTGTCTCTATTTTTAGCAAATGGTATATGTGTCAAGAAATGATTCAGTACATAAAATTCGAATGGTCACTGAGGATGACATACTTATAGGTTTGGATGGAAAAAGCAAGTGAAACAAAATGATGATGAAAAGCACATTAACAGAGTTTTGATTGGACTCCAAAAAAAATCAGCATATTGTGGCTGGAGAGGGTTTTGAAGAAAGTGTAAGCAGGGATGTTGGGTGGGCTGTTCATTGTGCATTATACCTTTTTTCACTGAAAGCGACGTTATTATAACAATCACAGAACGGCCACTGACCAATTAAAAAAGAACACTACAGCATTCATTTTGCAAAGATCTCCTGACTCCGTATTAGGCATGAATACCAAAGTCCATGATAGAACTTTCTACAGAGAACAAATCTTATACTTTTTTCATACATTTCTAACCCTTCAGCACTAATATTAGCAGTAAGCGCATTTTATTTTTTTTTCTTTATTTTATTTTACATTTGTTAACCAGGATAGTCTGACTGGACAGAGGTCCATTTACAGTGGAGGCCCGGGGAGAAAAGCTCCACAATTTATTTAACAATAATTAAAAAGATGAAGGGCAAACAAGAAAAACATAAATCAGTGACACATTAAAAATACCGTAGTACTGGCAAGTATATTTACAATATCCAGTGTTATTTGTTCCTCAAGTTGACAGGCTACAGCTATTAAAAGTATAAAAGTAAAAGTAAACAAAATCAACAGATACGTACTGAAAAACATTAAAGATTTCTTTCTGCATATGAATGTGTATTAGAAATTAAATGCACACACTAACATTCTCACTTCTTTCTACTTCTCACCATTTCACCCTTGAAAAGTTCACCATTCACAAACCCTGGAAAAGTGTTTTTTTCCAGATAAACCAGTCTCTGTTTGACTGTCTACTGTCCCCCCCCCCTTCTGTCAACAAACCCCCTTGTCCAACAGGCTTACTCTGTACCTCCTAGTTTGTGAATTAATAACTACAGACAAACTGGTCTTGGCCATCATTCAGCATGGGTGCAAAATGTCTTGGAGGAAATTTTCCTCTTTGAGGGAAATCTTTACTCCTCCTCACAGTCAGATTTCCCTCATTCCTTCCCTCGTCCAGAATCTTTTTTTTCTCAGGGGACTATAGAACCAACCATCTAGACTTGAAATGATGCATACCTACATGTCCCTATTCACCTCACCTGCAAGAAATTCCTCAGGTTTTCTGCTTTTTCATTGCACTTTCCATTCTCTGCTGTATGCTTTGATCAATCTACTGCTTCCAGGGTTTTCACAAAGTGCCGTGCTCTAGTCAATGCCCTTTGCAGAACTCAGGGAATACAAATATCAGTCTACCTGAACAACCTTTCCTCCCAGGGCACTCTTCACCTGCATCTCAGCTTCATTATATTTCTTCTGGAATAACTTGGTTTCACTCTCAACCTCAAGAAATCTTTTCTGACTCCATCTCAGGATCTAGTCTCCTTAGGTTGTAAACTTAAATCCCTCTGGATGACAACCTTCTTCCCTTAGGAGAAAATACTATCCCTGTCCAACTACTTCCATTCTTTGCTTTTCCTGGATTGCACCTCAGCAAGAGAAGTTCTAAAAGCTCTGGGCTACGTGCCAGCTACAGTACCCATGGTGCCATTTGACATATGAGAAGGAGCCACTGGTACTTGAAGTCCCTTTAGCCTTATCACTCTGTCAGCCACTGGACTTCCAAGTCCCTCTTTTACCATTTTTTAAAAAAAGAGTTGTGCTTGTGAACATCTCATATTCAACTCAATCAAGGGGTACCCTTCTGCCCACTCACACCAACCAAGGACCTTCATACAGATTTATTGGCTATGACTTGGGGTGGGTGGATGGGTCCCACAAGAGTTGAAGGCCAATATTACCAAAAAGAAACAAGGGAGCACATCAGTATGATAGAAAGTATGCCACTTATTCAAGCTCTTCAGGTGTTCTTCCACCTCTGGAACCCAGGCCCTGTGAGGATTTTCACAGACAACACCACATTTATGTGATTATGTGATATATCACAAATGGGAGGCAGCAAGTCCTAACAGTTGTCAGATTAGCTCTGAAGGCATGAGACATAGAAGTAAAATCAAAATTGTCTCTGTAGGCTGTTTACATTCTTTCAGAAGACAATGTTCTGACAGACTCACTAAGCAAATCCATGAAAGACCCATACAAATGGATGTTAAACTAAGAGGTTTTCCTGGGCATAGTTCACAGATGGGATACTTCTCAAGCAGATCTTTTTGAATCTTACCAAAACAGACAGCTTAAACTGTTCCAGTCCAAGACCCCTTGTCTCCAGATATGGAGGGTGGACACCATGTCCTTCAACTGGGAAATAGGAAGGTTCCTTTCAACTTTTCACTCTCTTCCTCTGGTATCAAAGACTCTACTGAAGATCCAAAGGGACAAATCAAAAATCTTGCTAGTAGCTCTTTTCTGGCCCAGGCAGCATAGGCTCCACTTTCTTCTTCATCTAGCCAGAGGCCATCACTACAAGTTATTACACAAAATGGACTTAGTCGCACAAAAAAAAGGCTCTCTGATCCACCCATCCTGTGGGCTCTCAACCTGACTCTCTGGGTGATAGAATCTTAATCCCTTTCAGACACAAGTTTTCCAAGGATGTGCTCCAGGTGCTCCAGGAGGTGACAAAGCCTACCACTAGAAAATCTTACCTCTATAGTGGAAAAGATTTTCAATCTAGTGTCTCAGGAAGAATGAAGGCCCCTTTTGGGTGGATATCCCTATCATTCTATTTCACTTGTGTAAGATGTTCAAAATAGACTAACCTATTCCTCCATCAAGACACACTTGTCCATTATTTCTGCTTGCAAGCCTTTAAACCCTCCCTCTCCAGAACTGTGGCCAAACAGTTTTTAAAAGGTATTCTTCACTTGAACCCACCAATGAGGGCTATTCCTCCTCAGTGGGATTTGAATTTAATGTGAAAAATCTGACCTTACCATCTTTTGAACCAGTAATCTCTGCCTCATTAAAATCATGTACCTGGACAACAGTTTTGCTGGTTGCTTTTACCTCTGCCAAAAGAGTTTCTGAACTGCAAGTCTTAACGGCCATCCCTTCCTTCCTTATATTGATTAGCGATAGGGTTTCCTTAAAGGTTAACCCCTCTTTTATGTCAGAAGTAGTTAATGAACTGTCACTCAACCAGGCTTGCCATCTGCTTTCTTTTCTAACCAATAGAACAGGGGAGAAAGAGTCCTCCATTCTCTGGATGTGTACTGACAGCAAAAGATTCTACTTAGTCAAATCAAACATTTTCAGGAAAACCAACCAGCTCTTTGTCTCCTTTTAGAAGGGTAAGTTTGGTAACCTTGTCTGCAGACAGTCTTCAACTGGATCTATAAATGCATTTCCTTCTTTTGCACCTTCCACGCCAAGTCCTGTCTTCAACTTGTGCCTTCTTCAAAGGCATTGACTCTAACTGTGTTCTGGAGGTGTCTGCCTGGTCATCAGTTTACACCTTTACTAGGCACTACAGAGTGAATGCATTCTCCAGATCTAGAACCTTTTTTGCTAAATTTATCCTTCAAGGATTGGTAGGCATCATCTCTGTCTCCAGCTCCTCCACTGTTATCAGCTTCTAGCTTTGAGAATCACCCATCAGTACTGGAACACTGAAACAGTGAGCCAAGGTAGGACATAGAACAGTTGTGTAAGAACTTACCATAACAGTTCTACTGGTCACTGTTGCAGTTATTACATCCTGCCCTGCTTCCTCCTTTCTGTTTTTTGCTGCCTTTCTCCACCATGTGGAGGGGGGGGTACAATTTCTCTCTTCTCCTCTTAGCTGGACTTGTTTTTTATTGCTTGTTTTACTCAAACTTCTCCAGCATCTCCTGGCTCTGGATAGTCTAAAAATGTTATGTCCCTGTGTCTGCTTGTGTACCCCTATGCCCATTAGCTGAGGCCATATACCAGATGCATGGTGTGTCAGAAAGGTTTCAGCTTTGATATGCTGGTCAGATATCAGGTTACCTCAGAAGGATAATCCATCAGTATTGAAATTCTGCAACAGTGATCAGTACTGCATCTGCTGTTATAAGTTCTTACACAGCTGCACTTTCCCTGCAGTTTTTCTATGTGTGTGTATTCTATTTTTGTGATGTGGACAAGACTTTTGGTTTTGGAAAATGCTTGGGTTGTGATTATAACCTGCCCCCTCAGAATTTCCGTGACCACTGTGTATACTGTCTGGGGTTTCCCCATCTGGATATTAACTGCTTTGTTTGGGGCTGTAGAGCTAAACTGGTCATGAAGGGAATGCTTCCTGCCTCTTCTTCAGTTGCACCTCAGTCTTCTGGAAACATAAGGGAGAGGGTAAAGGAAAAGGAGGACAAGAAATGGCCTATTGACTCCTATTCTGTTGATGAGCTAGAACCGAAGTCCCCAAAACACTCACCCTCCTCAGTTCAGGGTGCGGATCCAGTGTCAATACCTCATCAGTACTGATCTCCATTTTTGCCAGCTCCAGTGTGGGGAGTTGCTCAGGAATCTGCAGTTTGACATCCCAAGCCCCTTTTTATCTGCCACACTGGAGTCCAGTTGGCTCCACTCCCCGTTCCTAGCCATTACACAATAGCATCTGATAACCCACAAGCTGAGGCAGACAGAAAAAAAACACTGTATTCTGCATTCATCACAGATGTGACTGTAACTCAATGCTTTTACTGTTGAAATGAGTGATATACTCTTTTGAAAGTGCAAAATGCAATGCTGCTCATTTCATTGAGTCCTACTGACTTTGATATCTGTGCTAACCTGAAGTTGGTCAGCATCAGTCATGATGTTAAACAATGTCTTGGAATAGGCACTGATTGATAGTTTTCCAGACTGCACTAGATCGCATATCAACTTCTAAATATATCTGAGTGTCTGTATGTGCAGAGTAGTATTTTAATTATTATTTTTCACTGCTGGTGCTAATATTGACTTGTGTATTTTACTGCACGTAGTGGTTGTAAATGAACTTTAAAAATAAGTCAGGATGGCAAGATGTACAAATGCTAAATATTTAGGCATGACAAATCGTACTTCATTATTGGAAAGACTACTTCATCACATATGCACAAGGCCGTAAAACAAGGGAAATTTATTATTTATTATTTACTCGTTTTATATTTGTTTACTGGAAAAGTCCAACTGAGCATGGATACCATTTTCAGTGGCGGCCCAGGTAGAAAAGCTTCACAAAAATTGAAACAAGAGCATAGATAATATGTTGATTTAAAAGAATATTGTTACAGCAATCTCTAGGACCGCAGTCACTTTGTTTATGTAGGTCTCAGTGTTTTATTTTGGGGTGTAAATACCTCCTATATAAAATATCTGTTGTGGGAAGTGAAAAATGCTTTGTTGGCCAGGGCAAATCCCTATCCCAATCCTATCTTCAATAGAAGGCAAACAGCCGCTGTGGTGTTATTAGTTTGATGTGTTTCAGCAAAAACAGATAATCTGAGCCTGGTCCAGAACAGACCCCAAACTATACATTTTGTAACTGACTTCAGTGCTGCACCAACATGGAATTAATATAATTTTGAACCAGTTGATTGCATTATATTTGAATCGCAAGACCTCAGTGGAAGGGGACTGCTTGGTAGTAACAGGATAAGGTCATACAATGTGTAGCATAAATCTGAAATTAAAAGACTCTTATTCGATCACTCATATCAAAGAATTTATTAAAGTGACAAAATATGTCCCAAAAACTGTAATTACTACAGATATGGACAGCGGCACTGCAGTTTATGTGAATGCTGTACTTGGACCTGCAGTTCCAAGAAATGTGACAACTAAATGCATTCCATTACCATAATGCCTGCTGATGGAAAAAGGGCTACCTGATGCTTTCTGTACTTAATGTAGATTATAGAAAAGGTAGCTAGTGCAAAAATCTGCCAGTGGGGGTATATTTTGGACCTGTTAATTATCATTCAGGTAGGGGCTGTGGAACCTGAGAATCAGTAACTGTTACCTTATAAACTTCATATTAGTTGCAGTACCAGAGTCAAATCATACTAATGTATAAACTCAGTGTTTCAGACTGTGATATGGCAGTATACTGATGGTTGATAGACCTGATAAATGGCTATATGGAAGAATGCTAGCTCCAGACAGCAAAGGTCATAATGTATGTATACGTATATATATATATATATATATATATATATATATATATATATATATATATATATATATATACATGTATGTATACGTATATATATATATGTTTACATATATATATATATATATATATATATATATATATATATATATATATATATATATATATATAAAGGATACATTCAGAGTGACAAATGGAAAAAAGAACAAACTGTAAAACATCAACATTGTTACCAATTTTTTAGAAGTACTAAAAAAGCTGGTAGCTTTTTCTGGAAGATTGTGGTGTATTAGGAATTGGGTTTTTGCCCTTCCCCCACTGTAGAGTAATCTCTGAGTTAGTATATATAAGTAGCAGGGAGTGTGGGGACTGCTCCCTGGCATTGCATGTGTTTTATAGGTTGTTTGAGGTTTTATGTTTCAACCTTTTTTTGAGGTTTTATGTTTCAACCTTTTGTGGTTGTATTGTGGTTTAGTATTCAATTTTTCCATTTGACATCATGAATGTGTTTTTTATGTGTGTGTGTGTGTGTGTGTGTGTGTGTGTGTGTGTGTGTGTGTGTGTGTGTGTGGGTGTGTGTGTGTTTATTTTTAAAATAAAACAATAAAGCGATGTGATGAAAATATTTATTTATTGTTTACTGTGTTTATTATCACTGTTGGTGCATCTTCAAGCATTTATCATCACTATTTCAGCAATTCCTCATTATTCTGTTTCCAGTCACTGTAATTAAACATTATTGATAGCAACACTGAAAAAATTTAACTTCAGACTGCTCACATAAAATGTACACTTAAACCCCACAATATAACTCTCCCCACATAAATCAAAACCATAAAGATGAAATTTACCAAAATCATAATGGAAAAACTTTAAAATATAGAGAAGATTACAGTTGCAGTTAGCAAATCAGCAAATGGCATTACCAAAAAATGGACCAGAATCTAGAAATACACATGCAATTAAGATAACTAAAAACAGCAAAACATTAAAAGTAACATAGCAGAACGTAACCCTCACTACACAACTAAAATTATTCCCCATAAAAGAAAGATTAAAATTTACTTAGAAGTATAGTAGAAAGCATCCCATAACACAATCTGCTCATAAAGAAGTGCCGTTGTGTACGTTGCACTTACCTTAATAGTAGATGTGCAGATTCCTCACTGCTGTAGCCTTTTGGCTATATGAATTGTTTCCTGTCCGGGAAACAACAACTGGCCAGCTTCACAAAGCTCTGGCTCCGTCTCACACTTTCGTTCTAAATGCTGATTGGAAACCCAAGAGGAGGGAAATCAGCAGAGCGAAGAAATCTTCAGGACTTTCTTGCCCCTACAGAGAGAGAACAGCATACTCATCCTGAACATCTAAAATATATAACAATAACAAAATAACTGTATATTCTAACAACTAACTATAGATAGAATTAGGGAGATGATGATTGGGTGTGGCTACTATAGCACTGAGGAATTTGAACATCTGATGTTACAGTCAGGGCAACTTACACAACTGTACTATGTTCATCATCCTTACTACTGCAGTAGCCTTTTGGCTGTGTGGGTTGATTACTAAAGCATATCCAGCCATGGAGGAGGAAGGATACAGATCCAGGAACTACTGGAGAATGGTTCTAGCAAAGTCAATCCTGGACCTGGAAGAGGAATCTAGTCTGTAATGCTTTGTACTAGTTTGTACAGAGGGCCATGTAGCTGACTATAGAATGCTTCTAAAGTCCACCTCTTTCCTGTATGCCATCCAAGAAAACAAGGCTCTGTTAGAATGTGCCTTAATCATGCCTGGAACTGTTTTACCATTGTGGGTATAACAATTAAAGACACAGTCAAGACTTACTGGCACGATAACACCTGAATTGCAAAAGCTTGACCAGAATATATAAACTCAGTTTCCCTGTCATTCATATTCTGAAAGAAATGGAGGGGTGGGTGAAATGGCTCGATTCAAGGTACCTTCTGAAAGGGCATATATGGGGGATTTTTTTATACAGATAACCCTACATGTATGGAAAAGCAAGAGAGTGAATCCATCATGGATGGCTGCAATCTGGATACTCTCTTGCAGATGTCAGAGCAAAAAAACAGTTAGTTTACCAAAAAATGAACCAAAAACTGTCAGAATAACTGGTTCGAATACAGACAGAAGTATCTTTGCAGCAAAAAGACTAAAGATTCCAATTAAGTGTCGCCTGAATAACAGCTGACCATACATATCAACAGAAAAACCTCCTTGTAGAACAGCTTGAGCAAACTCTGAAATGAAGATAAGGATCCATGGGCAGGCATGCTGAAATGGCTGATAAAAATCTCTTGCCAAAGGAGTATAAAGTCATAGGATAGTAACTCACACACATTTGAGAACTCGATGTAATAATCCCAGATAGGGCCCAAGTTATAAGTGAGGCACCAACTAGAAATC
This sequence comes from Protopterus annectens, assembly GCF_019279795.1. Classification (NCBI taxonomy): domain Eukaryota; kingdom Metazoa; phylum Chordata; order Ceratodontiformes; family Protopteridae; genus Protopterus; species Protopterus annectens. The sequence continues at coordinate 37,801,199 of NC_056728.1, read as the reverse complement.
TTCACTGGTTAGCACAGAGATTCCTAGAAGCAGGATTTCTTGTCTACTTTAGTAACGGCTGCACTTTCTCATGAAAAAGGTGTCTAAACGGTATTAGAATTGAAACATCTAGGCAGTCAGCTGAAGTTGTTTGAGACTAGAGGGTATCAAACGCCAGTAAGTAAGTTTATGGTAATTGCATCTGGCCAATTCCATAAAAAAACGGAGAACCTATGTTGCTTGGCTAGAAAGGACTCACCACAGTAATTTTTGGAGAATCCTTCTGAATCTTCAGAAGGGATAGAAATGCTTACAGGAATATTCCAAACTATGGGCATAAAAATGCATCTTTTTTCCTGGCCTGCCTGCAAAGCAGTCTTGCTGCAGAATTTGATTTGTTGAGTGTTTTGAAAGGGGTCAAACAGATATATTTGAGGTGTTCTCCACAACTGGATCCATTTCTGGAATTTGTGGGGGGGGGGGGGTCTGTCCTGGTCTTGCTCACCTTTGTCTGCCACTACATTATGCCCTGACAGTATGTAAGATGAATGGAGGGTTATAGATTGCTGTATAACTAACTCCCAAGCCATCATAGCCAGCTTGTACTGAGGGCAGAATCTGATGCCTCCCTGTTTATGTACCACATCAACATGGTATTGTCTGTAATCACCTGTAATGGTCTCAGAGACCACAGGTCATGAAAAAATACTGTGACATGGATCACAGCTAACATCTCTTTGACATTTATGTGCTTTGGTGTGTCTGAACTGTACCACAGGCCTTGCACCTTTACCACCATAAAAACTGATCCCCAAGCAAAAAGTGAGGCATCTTATTGCCTCAACCAATGCAGTACCATTCTTGATAAAGTCCAAAACTGGAATCTGAAAATCTTAGAAGATAATAATGTTAGGTCCGCTTTTTTTTTTTTTTTACCCATTGAATTTTTCTCATATATAACCTGGCAAGAAATCAACCCTAGAAACCTGAAGTATTCTCTAAGTGAAGTCTCAAACTGATTAAAAAAGATCAGGAATGTTTCCAAATACAACATTCACCTTTTCCTATGTTTGGAATGCCTTTGTAGAGATGTATCTGGAAGCCAGTCTAAATGTAGTCTTGTGTCAAAGAGTTGAGGACTTTTGAACATTTATCATAGAGCCCAAAATGGTAACCAGTGAAGAAATTCATGTTAAGGACTCCTAACATCTCACAAAAGATTCTGCAAAGATCAGTAAGTCATCTAAACAAGGAAAAATATGAATGCCTTAAAGTCTGCAATAAGCTATGCCTGGAGCTAGACATTTTTTAAACACTTTAGGAGCTGTAGCTAACTCAAAACATAATGCAGCAAACTGATAAAGTGAACCAGACACAGAATTTGAGAAAGTTTCTGAAGCCTGTCTTTATGGGTATGTGATGGTAAACATATTTTAGGTCTAATGTTATTGTAAAACTCGGAAGCGAAATGACAGGTAACAGACTCTGAAGGGTCAACATTTGAAATTTTCGTACTTTCACAAACTAGTTGAGAAAAGAAAGATCTGCAGCTGGTCAACAGGAAGTCTCCATCTTTGAATACAGAATCACTCTTCAGTAGAAGTCTTTCTCCTTTTGTTCTAAAGGCAGTGGTAGTATAAATCCTAGGGTAAGCATGTGTTGAAAAACAAGAGGGAAAAAAAATCTTTTTAGTTCGGAGGATGGGAGGAATACTCCCTGAAAGGAGATATGTGCATCTAGAGCCAAATGTAACCCTCCTGAGCCAGTATTAGTGTCCAAGATTCAGAAACAATCTGTTGCCAAATGGAAAGACTGAGAATCATTCTGTATGACAGACATAGAGATGCAGGGACAGGAGCAGAGGTGGGAGGGGAAAGGAATGCTGACATAGTCATTCTGATGGCATATTCTGTTTTCTGAAAGAATCTCTGTTTTTTTTATTGTTGCCCTCTGGCTATTTTATTTTTGTTCCCTATATCCAGAAGATGGCAGGGATTGATTATTTTGTCTTTTAAAACAAAAAATCAGTTGGTTTGTAATGTGGGCTTGAAATATCTTAGTTGTTGTCATTCGGCTTTTCCCGGTAAGGGGTCGCCACAGCGGAACTCTGGTCAGCTAATGACTGGCAGTAGATTTTTACGAAACGCCGAGGTGCCAGCTCGACACCCAACCTTCAACAAAGGCATGCCCATTTATGCACGCATGTCTTTCAAACACTACCCAACCGCGGGGAGGACATGCAGGCTCCACACAGAAGGCACTCCCAAGCCCAGCCGAGAATCAAATGGGAGAACCTCTTGCTGTGAGGTAACAATGCTACCGCCGTACCACCGCAGCATACAATATCTTAGTAACTCCATTAATTAATTTTCCTCTTGTAAATAAATTGTTTGAGAACCAGAGTAGCAACAGGGCCAAAGAAATCCTCATTTGTAGAGTTTAAAATCTCAAACTTTACCCCATCAGAAAACGTTTGAGTACATAAACATGCATATCTTTTCTACAGAGTAGCAGTAGTAATGCCCCTAGACACAGTATCTGCTAATCATACACACTCTTCAAAGCATGTTAAAACACCTGAGGTGTAAGAAATTGTAGGATTCAGACAGGACCTACCTTCTGAAGGAAGTGTGGCAATCCCACAAGCTGTCAACATCTGACAGAATAAATTGGAAGAACAAAATTTAGTTTATGAAATCTGTCTAATTTCCTTTCTTCTTGTTTGCAGGGCAGATTTACTGTCTGTAAGTGTTCTGCTTTTTTTTTTTTTTGGTTACTGAAGGTTGAGGGTCAGGGTTATTGCAGGTAGCATTTAACACATCCTCTAAGGATGGCATAATAGGAGGTTTAGGCGTAGAATGAGGGAAAGCTACTTGCAACATATCATAATATCCCCTCAGTTTAGGATGAATATGCATTTGTTTCTGCAAAAATACATAATTCATCCTGGAGCTAATCTTAGAAAAGGCAAACTCTTTTAATGGAGTTGAAGACGACAAACTTTCCTTTGGATCTGAGTCTTGGGCTTGAGAATCAGAGAAAAAGCCCTATCTCGGTCTACGTCAGAATCATCTGACATATTTTCCTCAGGAATATATTAACCTAGTTAGTATTCTGGTATGGATATCTGCCTTCCTGTACATAAAACCTGCAGTAAACTCATAGCTAAAGTAAGAAAATCATCCTTATAAACGGACAAAATTTTATTGGATGAGGAAGTCTAACCTTTTGGTTGTTTTTTTTTTTTTTCTAAGGATATCAGTGGAAGGAGACTAACTGACAAATGGCACTTCATCTTGGGAAGAGATCTCTTTTCCCAGCCCTTGTTAGAAGACTCTCCTAGAGAAACTCCTAGTTCCAAAGAAGATGATGCTTCCATGCCCAGAATGGACCCTGGTACAGCAGGAAAATAAACAGCAGGACTGGTGTAAGAATTCATGCTGTAGCCAAGGAAGAAGCCTAATTGCTTGAAAGCACTGCTGGGAAAAGTCATTCGGAAGGTATATTGTCAGACACATGTTCACAAGTAGCACACACTTACACTTCCCTACTCGATCCCTCAAAATTCAAAAGTAAAAGTACAAGCAGTACGCAAAACTCTTAAGTCCCTTTCACAAAATGTACACTGGGTAAAAAAGAATTAAGTTAAGTTTTCATGAGGTGTACACACGCATCTAACATAAAATCTATTTCTAACCCTAAAATACACTTCCCTATACTTAAATATAACACCTTCAAGCAAAACGTCTCAAGCAGTAAAATAATGAAGGCAAGTTGTGTTTAAGTCTACACAAGTACCAAAACACTCAACACAATTTTAAGTACATAAAATACTTCCCAATCTTTATATCCTACACTTCAGTTAAAATGTCTCAAAAGCAGTACATTTCTCTCAAAGAAGCAGTCCCAGTATTCAGTAATAAGCCTCAATCTAAAAGTAGAGTTTCTGACAAACTTCTGCTATTAATAAAATTCTTCAGAAAATAACTGTAACAATAAAAGTAGGGACAGACTTCCACTGACACCTGTACCTCTGACAGATCATTCTCAAAACCCATTTGTCTGAGATATTTTGTGCCAAAGAGAGAAATGGAGAGCCAGGATGTGGGAGAGATTTAAAGGCTTGCCAGGGTTGGAGGTGTACTGTTCGAAGGTAGTCATCCTTACCTGTTGAAATGCCTTGATTTCTGGAAGGCTGTCCCTGCTTTTGGGAGCCTTCCTACCATTGTTTTTGACTGTGTGCCAGAAGTTTGGAGAAAGAAAGCTGAAACATTGCCATTCATCATGCATTGTTCATGACCTCAGCGGCAGATGTCCAAAAATGACCTTCCCATCAAGAGGAGAATTCATAATTTCATTTTAATAATATCCTCAGGTAAATTTTGAGACTGTAACTATGCAAACCTTCTCATAACAGTTCCAATAGCTGCTGCTCTGGCTGGTGCATCAGCTGAATCATAACTACTGTTTGGTTATTTAAGACATTGAAGAAATGTGTGTTTTCAGAGAAGATTTTTCCTCTGGAAAGAGGAAAAGTGGCAGTAATGTTCATCATATTCTCAAATGATACAAGCAAAAATTTGTACATGTTTGCTGGACAATTAAGAATCCTAAAAGTCAGTGTGGCAGAGAAATAAACTCCTTTCCCAAATCTGTCAAATGTTTCCAGCCCTTATTAGAGGGGAAGGGATTAGCATTTACTAAATGTTTAGTTGCAAAAGAGTTTGCTAAGGAAGTCACTGTATGGTCTGATCTGAGATTGGAAAGCAAAAATGTGTGAGACTGACTAACATAAACCTTCCTTCTTTGAGGCAATAGGCTGGCTGCCAGGTATTTTGCAAGTTGTAACAAAAGCTTCCTCTAGAACTGGAAGAACAGGAGGAACATGAGTAGGTTGCAGAAATTCCATTTGTACTAAATCATATTTTCTCAGAAACACTGGAATGTCATTATTTTCCCATTGAAAAAAGGTTCTTCCTAGATACTGTTTCAAAAAATCATTAAATGACAATCAGAAGTACTGCCCTCAACATCAAAACAGTTACCTGAGTAGAGGGAAAAAGGAACAGAAGTTGTTCCCTCACAATCGTTTACCTGTTCATCACACTGGAGATCCTCAGAAAATGAATAATTTCTTTTTCCCTTATCAGGAAAACCAGAATAAGAAGGGCTAAGATCCTGAACTAATGCATGAGCTTAGTCCAATAAGTCATCCCTGTATAAAAGCAACAAAGATAAAGAGACAATAAATATTTAAATTTCTGTTTCTTTTTAATAGGAATCTCCAAAGAAGTAGACTGACTCCTGTCAGGGACATTATACCAGGGAAAGCAGTCATCCCATTTCAGCTAGGTTGAAAAGCATTCCTTAGTCTTTCATCTGAGACTGGCAAGTGTGATTGCCCAGTGCCCAGCAAGGACACTCCAACAGCCACAGAGGATGTGTCTAACGCCAAGTCCATGGTGGCTGATGGGACTACACTAGAGAAATCCAAGGAAGAAAATGAGTGGTCAAGGAACCAGGCATGGCTACTGCAGAGTCACCCATCTGCAGCTGAGACAAAGTAGTAGCCTGCTGAAAGGGCAAAAACTGTTTGGAAAAATTCTTTTTTTTATGACCAGAGAAGTGAAGAACAGAGAAACTAATATGTTGCTCTATGTAAAGCAGAGGAGGAAGTCTGAAGTCAAGATAAAACTGACAGCAGCAGTTGGTAAAATAATAAGTATTAAAAAGGTAATGTTTTCACCTGAAAAATGAGCACTACATACATTTTCCCCAGACCGTGAACACAATTTATCAACGTTTTCTACAAAAAATTTAGAGTAAATGTCAGAATAACAGAGTTTACAGTAAAAGTAATATAAGCCCGCGGTGGTGGTGCTGCGGTAGCGTTGTCGCCTCACAGTAAGACGCTGTCCGGTTCGATTTTCAGCTAGAGCGTCTTCTGCGTGGAGATATGCGTGAATGGGCATACCTTCGTTGAAGGTTGTGTGTCAGGGCTGGTAACTCGACACGTAAAAATCAACTACCAATCATTAGCGGACCGGAGTTCCACTGTGGCAACCCCTAAAAGGGAAAAGCTGAAAGACACAAGACAGTAAAAGTAATATAAGAACCATATGGCCGAAGGAGGAGAAGAGGGGGAAGGCATGCCTGAAGGCAGGTAAAGGCTAGGACTGTGGTAGTGTGGGTCGGAACTTTGAATGTTGGCAGTATGACTGGTATAGGCAGAGAGCTAGCTGATATGATGGACAGAAGGAAGGTTGGTATATTGTGTGTGCAAGAGACCAGATGGAAGGGGAGCAATGCTACGTGTATCGGAGGCAGGTTCAAATTGTTTTATCATGGTGTGGATGGGAGGAGAAATGGCGTAGGGGTTATCCTGAAGGAACAGTATGCTAAGAGTGTTTTGGAGGTGAAAAGAGTGTCAGATAGAGTGATGTTTATGAAGCTGGAAATTGATGGTGTAATGATGAATGTTGTTAGTGCATATGCTCCACAAGTTGGGTGTGCAATGGATGAGAAAGAAATATTTTGGAGTGAGTTGGATGAAGTGGTGATGGCTGTAACCAAGGGTGAGAGAGTAGTGATTGGAGCAGATTTCAACGGGCATACTGGTGAAGGGAACAGAGGTGATGAGGAAGTGATGGGTAGATATGGTGTTAAGAAAAGGAATGTAGAAGGTGGTGGATTTTGCGAAAAGGATGGACATGGCTGTGATGAATACATATTTTAACAAGAGGGAGGAGTATAGGGTGACATACAAGAGTAGAGGAAGAAGCACACAGGTGGATTATATCTTATGTAGAAGGGCCAATCTGAAAGAGATTGGAGACTGTAAAGTGGTTGCAGGGGAAAGTGTAGTTAGGCAGCATAGGATGGTGGTTTCAAGGATGATATTGGTATTCAAGAAGAGGAGGAGGAGTGTGAGGGCAGCATCAAGGATCAAATGGTGGAAATTGAAAAAGGGCAATTGTGAGGTGAAGTTCAGGGAAGAGTTAAAGACAGGCACTAGATGACAGTACCGAATAGCTGGGTAACAACAGCAGAACTAGTAAGGGAGACGGCTAGAAAGGTGCTTGGTGTGAAATCTGGAAAGAGGAAGGAGGCTAAGAAGACCTGGTGGTGGAATGAGGAAGTACAGGAGAGTATACAGAGAAAGAGGTTGGCGAAGAAGAAGTGGGATTGTCAGAAAGATGAAGAAAGTATACAGGAGTATAAGGAGATGAGGTGCATGGCAAAGAGAGAGGTGGCGAAGGCTATGGATTAGGCGGATGAAGAGTTGTATGAAAGGTTGGACACTAAGGAGGGAGAAAAGGACCTGTACCAACTGGCTAGACAGAGGGACCGAGCTAAGAAAGATGTGCAGCAGGTAAGGGTGATAAAGGATAATGAGGGAAATTTACTCACAATCGAGGAGAGTGTGTTGAGCAGATGAATAGAGTACTTTGAGGGGCTGATGAATGAAGAGAATGAGAGGGAGAGAAGGTTGGACGATGTGTTTAGTGAATCATGAAGTGCAGTGGATTAGCAAGGAGGAAGTAAGGATAGCTATGAAGAGGATGAAGAATGGCAAGGCTGTTGGTCCAGATGACATACCTGTAGAAGCATGGAAGTGTTTAGGTGAAATGGCAGTGGAGTTTTTAACTAGATTGTTTAATGAAATCTTGGAAAGTGAGAGGATGCCTGAAGAATGGAGAAAAAGTGTTTTGGTACTGATTTTTAAGAATAAGGGTGATGCGCAGAACTGTAGTAACTACAGAGGGTTTAAATTGATCAGTCACAGCATGAAGTTATGGGAAAGAGTAGTGGAAGCTAGGTTAAGAAGGGAGGTGATGAATAGTGATCAGCAGTATGGTTTCATGCCAGGAAAGAGCACTACAGATGCGATGTTTGCTCTGAGAGTGTTGATGGAGAAGTACAGAGGTCAGAAGGAGATGCATTGTGTCTTTGTGGACTTAGAGAAAGCATATGACAGGGTGCTTAGAGAGGAGTTGTGGTATTATATGAGGAAGTCAGGAGTGTCAGAGAAGTATGTAAGAGTGGTACAGGATATGTACGAGGTAGTGTGACAGCGGTGAGGTCTGGGGTGGGAGTGACGGATGTGTTTAAGGTGGAGGTGGGATTACATCAAGGATCAGCTCTGAGCCCTTTCTTATTTGCAGTGGTGATGGACAGGTTAACAGATGAGATCAGACAGGAGTCCCCATGGATTATGATGTTTGCAGATGACATTGTGATCTATAGTGAGTGTAGGGAACAGGTGGAAGAGACCCTGGAGAGGTGGAGATATGCTCTAAAGAGAAGAGGAATGAAGGGCAGCAGGACTAAGACAGAATATATGTGTGTGAATGAGAGGGAGGATAGAGGAATAAATAGTGAAGATGCAGGGAGTAGAGATGGTGAATGTGGATGAGTTTAAATACTTGGGATCAACAGTTCAGAGTAATGGTGAGTGTGGAAGAGAGGTGAAGAAGAGAGTACAGGCAGGATGGAGTGGGTGGAGAAGAGTGTCAGGAGTCATTTGTGACAGATGAGTACCAGTAAGAGTGAAAGGGAAGGTCTGCAAGAGGGTAGTGAGACCAGCTATGTTATATGGGTTGGAGACAGTGGCATTGACAAAAAGGCAGGAATCAGAGCTGGACGTGGCAGAGTTAAAGATGTTAAGATTTGCACTGGGTGTGACGAGGGTGGACAAGATTAGGAATAAGTATATTAGAGTTTCAGCCCAGGTTGGATGGTGTGGAGACAAAGCCAGAGAGGCAAGATTATGTTGGTTTGGACATATGCTGAGGAGGGATGCAGAGTATATTGGGAAAACGATGCTAAGGATGAAGCTGCCAGGTAACAGGAAAAGAGGAAGGCCTAAGATAAGGTTTATGGATGTGGTGAGAGAGGACATGCAGGTGGTTGGTGTGACAGAGCAAGATGCAGAGGACAGGAAGAAATGGAATCAGATGATCCGCTGTGGCGACCCCTAATGGGAGCAGCCGAAAGAAGAAGAAGAAGTCTTCCAACTGACAGCAAAGTTGCATTAAATTTAAACAAAAATTAAATTCAGTTTTACACAAAAAATACTGTTTCTGTCACAAAATAAATTAGTGGAATTTTGATTTTTCCCTGAAGGGAATTTATCCGGCCAGCAATGGAGAAAGTGTAGCTGTCAGTTCTTGAAAGCCCACAAGAGAAGCACACTCTTGAGGTAAGAAAGCTCTAATGTTTTTCTGCTTAGACTGCTTATTACTGCCTGTTCTGCTTGAGTTCGCAATTGCCTTGTCATGTGGAAAATGCCCTTAAGCTTTGAAAGCTTATATTCTAAGCAGGATATAACTGATATAGTTAAGGCTACTGCATCAGTGATCAAATGATGAGCATCAAGTGGTTCTGGGGTAAGTAAACAAAAAATTAGTACCCTTGACAGGAAAACACAGCAGTAATGTTTTCTTTGGTGCAAAAAATCCAAGTTTAATCCACATAAGCAGCTCCAATAATGAAATCAAAGCACATCAAAGCACATAAATGCCTTTTACCAAGTCAGCATTTTCATCTGCTTAAAACAGACTTCCTCAGATGTAGACTCATATCCTGCCATACATATTTATACCATCATTTTGCCTACAAAGGTAAAATTAATTAAATTTTAAGAGACTAATAAATATTATAGTGCATCTGTGAATGAAATTAACATTTCCTATAGAAAAAAATGATGCAGTTTTGGAGGATATGTTAATGGAAGATTTAATTGACTCCAAAACTTTTGCATTTTTAAAAGTTGACAAACCTAGAATACCATCTATATTTGGTATACCAGAAACCCACAAAGATGAGAGGGACCCTCTTCTAAGACTGATAGTTTCAGCGGAGGGATCCAAAACACTTCCCTTAGCGAAATATATGGATAGTAAATTGAAAAATGTATGGTTGAAAAGAAAAGCAATATTAAAGGATTCCTGGGATCTCTTGGAATTCAAACATGAACTATACAGGAAAGATTTAACCTTTGTCACGGTAGATGTAATTGATTTATTTTCCAACATACCATATACTGAAGGTATGAGTATGCTTGAAAAGATAATATTTGAAGACACTGAATTAAATCAGAAGGAGAAATTGGTATGTACTGGATTGATAGAATTAGTGTTGAAGTACAATTTTATCTTTTTAAAAGGGGAATTTTACCAGCAGATCCAGGGTGTTAAGATAGGAGTAGTAGGTGCCCCCACCTACGCCAATCTTGTTCTAGCCAAATGGGAAGAAAAATATGTTTTAGGATCCCAATATGGGGTGTGCTGGACATTTTATAGAAGATTTTTAGATGGTATAGTGATTTTACGGGTTGAGACTATACATAATTTGGAATAGTTTATGTATTATATAAGCAATACCACCAGTTTTTTAAGGTTCACCCACAAATACTCTACAGAGAAACTAGAATACCTTGATGTAGAAGTTTATAAGAATGAGGGCAGATTTGAGTCAAGGGTTTATAGAAAGCCCACATTCGTTAATTCTTTCCTACATTACAATAGTGCCCATCCACCTCATTATAAAAGGAATATAGTAAAAGACCAGTCCGTACAAGGAAGTAGAATGACTTCCTTAAAAAAGGATTTTCAGCATGAAAGTGAACTAGTAGAGAAATGTTTTTTGAATAGGTGATACCCTATCGAGTTGATAAGAGGGGTAAAGGCGGAAATAAATGAGGGCAGAAAAGGAAAATGTAAGCCCATATTAGGAGAAAATACTAATGAATCTGATACATGCCATGTTATTCCAGAGCAGAATTTTGGAAAGGCATTGGTACTGGAATTTAATGCCTTCTGTGGGTTAGCTAGAAAGGTTGTAAAAACTGAATGGGAAAGGTTTGTAAGTTTTACGGATTTGGAAGGAGTGTCTAGGGAACCCCTTAAAATTGTATATAAAAATTCACATAATCTAAAGACTATTTTAGAAGATGACTGGAAAAGGAAGGATGGGAATAGGAGAAGAAGAGGGACCTATAAATGTGGCCGCTGCTCTCAATGTGGAATTATAGCAAATACTGATCAGGTATTTATAGAAAGTAGAGATAGATTCATTCAGGGGAAAGATTATTTAACTGTGAATCATCTGAAATAGTGTACTTATCTACCTATGTGGAATGCACATTCTTCTATATAGGAAAAACCGAACATAAGTTAAAGAGAATGATTTACGAGCACAAATATGATATACAGAACAAAAAAGAAACAAATGCTTTATACAAGCATACCAAGGTATGTGATACGGCGAACTTCTTATTTTTTGTGGTGGAGCAAATAATAAAAGAAGCAAGGGGCGGACTGTGGGAAGAAAAAAATTGAATACAAAGAATTGTGGCAAATCACATTAGATGCTGGGATGCCCCCTGGCTTAAATGATAAGCTCACATGACCGAAAATGCTGGAAATCGAAAGGGTGTTTGTGGGGTCGTGGTACAGTGAGGAGTGGGATATTTGCCCTTTCTTCACTGTAGTGTGATCTCGGAATTGGAATATATAGTTAGTGGGGGGTTAGGGGGGTGCAGCCCCCCACAATAAGAAGTTCGATTTCCAGTGTTTTTGCTCATGTTGAGCGTTCGCTGAATAAAACTTTCGATAATCTAATATAGACCCAAAATATCCCCTACTTGAGTGCATTTCCATTTAAAGTCACTAGAGGGAGTTTCTAAGAAAGAGATACTAAAAGTCTACATAACATTTTCAATACAAGCTATTAAATTTTATATGTTTTGTAAGATCGTATTGTGTGCTGCTGAATATTTATTCTGTATTTATTATTATTGATTGACATGTAAACTTCATTAACACTTGGAATGAAAATGTTTTAGGTTCAAGTTTTTAAGTGTGTTTTTAACATTTTTTTAAATGACAAGTCAATATGAGTTTTTAATTTTATTTAATTACATTCACTTACTAGGGTTGCTGATTGGATAATTCAAGTAATAAATGGTATAAATATGTATGGCAGGATATGAGTCTGCATCTGAGGAAGCCTGTTTTAACTAGACGAAAACGCTGACTTGGTGAAAGGCGTTTATGTGCTTTGATGTGCTTGGATTTCATTATTGGAGCTGCTTGGATTAAACTTGGATTTTTTGCATCAACGAACAAATTACTGCTGTGTTTTCCTGTCTAGGGTACTAGTTTTGTATTTACAGTTTTATTTTGTATCTTTGCTGGCTTTTCTTTTGTTTTCTGGGGTACATAAACCACTTAAAGTTCCGCACAAACACAGTATCCTGTCCTAAACACACAAAACTTCAATGAAAAAAGAAGTTATGTACTTTCCATAATGCTCCATCTGTGTTGTCCATTTTCATTTCTTCCTCAAGTACTGGGATCAGATATGATCCTCAGATCCAACTTGGCCGTTTTACTAGCTCGTGGCCACCAACGCGCTTTCAAGCTCCTTCCCTACCCATAATGCACCACCCCAGTCATGAGGAGAAGGTAAACATTTGCACCAGACCACACTCATCACATAGTCTCACTAAATCTGCACCACCAAAATCCACACGTAGTAACACAAAAACATTTGTGCTGGCTCTCAATAATAATCTGTCTAAGCAACAGAGACCTCCAAAGCAGAAACGCAAGCAACCTCCATCCCCCAACACAACCCAAATGAAACATAGCCCACAGACTCAGTGTGCCACTCAGCCACAGCCAATAAGGCAAAACAACGTACCCAACACACTAGTCATAGGTGACTCTATAGTCAGGCACACTGATGTCCCATTCACCAGGCTAAACAAGGAGAAGGTTACTGTCAACTGCTTGTTGGGTGCTAGAATCCGCCACATAACCCACGCACTCAGGTCACTCCACAACAAGTACAAATATGGCTCAGTCATTGTCCATGTTGGTGTGAATGACCTGTGACGTACCTCCCTGGACTACATGAAAAGAGACATGGAAGAGCTCTCCAATCTTGTAGCCCAGGCAGGTATGACCCTAGCCCTGAGTAGCATTCTGCCATCGCTCAGAATGATACCGCAGTACAAGGACAAAAAGATTGACTTCAACAATTGGCTATGCTTTTGGTGTCATTCTAAGGAGATCCAGTATCTGTCTGCTTGGGATGACATGATCGACAGACCACGATGCTTTGCCAAAGATGGCCTGCACCTGTCGCCCCTGGGATTCCGGATACTGGCTAAGGCTCTTGCTGCCGCTATAGTGTCTTTTTTAGGCAAGGTTCAAATGGCAAATTCACCACCGTAACAGGAACAGGCAAGCAAAAACTGAGGGTAATGCTTCTCAATACTAGAAGTCTAAATCTCAAAATGCATTCACTCGAGGCACTCCTTAAAATGGAGAACATCGATATCTGTGCAGTGACTGAGACCTGGTTCAAGGCTCCAGAGAGCACCCCTGCACTACCAGGCTATAACTCATACCACACTTTTCGGCCATGTAACCTGGACCGAAACACCAAAGACGGAGGTGTGTCCATATTCTTTAAGGATATCTACACCTCCAAGCTAGTTGCTCAGCATAATGTATCCGAGGTTATCCAAGTGCAACTAACTCTGGGCAAAACTGCAATCCAAATTGCAGCTTGTTACAGATCCCCCACCATGCCCCAGGATTCCCACTCCTCTTTTCTTGATGTACTGGAAAAAAATTAGGGTTCAGCCAAACACCCTAATAATGGGCGACTTCAACTACCCCACCATTAACTGGGAAAACTACTCGTGTACCAACTCCTTAGCTCAATGCTTTCTGGAATTCATAAACTCCATTGCCCTGGATCAACTTATCCACACCCCCACCAGGGGCAACAGTATCCTAGACCTAGCCATTACCAATATGAGTGACCTGTGTTCCACACCTGAAGTCAACTCCTCGTTGGTCCGATCTGACCATAAGCTAATCACCCTTCATACCCACATCCTGCCCCCACCCCCCATTAAGGAAACCACAGTAAAAAGTTTCTCCAAAGCCAACTTCATGCTTCTTAAGACAGAAGAGGTAAACTTCATGACACCCATGCAGATGGACAGTACAGTTACAACTGCTGAATCCTACACAAATGCACTCTATAAGCACTTACATGAGTGCATGGATCATGCTATCCCAAACAGAACCAAGATGCTATCCTCCAAAAACAGGAAGCCAATCTGGTGGTCCCCTGCCATAAACAAACTGTACAACAGAAGGAAGAAACTGTTGCAAAAGAGAGTAAAATCCCATGAGTGCAGGAGCTCCCTGGTCAGCCTCAGTAAAAAGCTGAGATCCCTTATAAGATACTCCAAAGCTAGCTACAAAAACAAAATCACCACTAATTCTAAGGACAACCACAAAGCATTCTATAGCTATGTGAAGAATCTCGATGCCAACACCCAGATCTGCTCTGAGTTACAGCACAACAGCACAAAAATTACAGAACCAACTATTATTGCCAACATCCTGGCAGATGGGTTCAGTGCTAACTTTACTCCCCCCTCACCCCCTAAATGGCCCATATCTATACATGAAGAATGCAGAGTTCCTGTAATCACAACTATGCAGGTAAAAGCTGCACTCTCTAAAGCCAAAAATACAGCATCCATGGGACCGGACAACATCCCAGGCTGCGTTTTACACGAACTTCAGAACGAACTGGCTCCCCATTTAAGCACCATGTTCAATAATTGCCTCGCATCAGGCTTTGTGCCCACTGAATGGGGCACAGCAACAGTTATCCCACTCCACAAAGGGGGAGCCACCACTGATACCGGGAACTATCGTCATATTAGCCTGACGAGCCTGGTCTGCAAGGCCATGGAACCTATCATCATGGAACTCATAAACAAAGACATTGGTAACCTCCAAACTCTGGATCCCACCCAGTTCGGGTTTGTGAAAGGCAGCTCATGCCTCCTGAACCTGATCGACTTCATTGAGGCAGTCACCAGAGCCGTAGATGAGAGTAAGGTGGTTCACACAGCCTAACTTGACCTTGCCAAGGCTTTTGACACCATCTCCCATTCTGGAATTATAGTTAAACTCACTAAACTAGGTATAAATCCCTACATCACAAGATGGGTTGCCAACTGGCTCACTGACAGAACCCACACTGTAAAAGTTGCAGACTCCAAATCTGACCTCAAAGCAGCGTCAAGTGGAGTGCCACAGGGTTCCGTCCTGGGACCTTTCCTGTTTGGTATCTACTTCTCTGAAGTGCAGGCTAACACAGAAGGCCTCTGGCTAATGAAGTTTGCAGATGACTGCAAACTAGGAGCCATAGTCAAGTCCCCAAATGATGTGGACATCCTACAGAAGGGCCTCGCTGAGACAGATGCCTAGTGTCAGAGCCATGGCCTCAAGCTCAATGTCAAAAAGTGCAGTGTCATCCCCTTTGGTAAAAACTCTGTACCCATGAACTACCACATAGGCAGCAATCTGCTTAACACCGAATGTGTGATAAGAGACCTTGGGACCCAGGTGGATAGTAGTCACTCCTTTGATAGTCACATCGCCACAGTAGTCAGGAAGTCCTTCATCGTGGCACACCTCATCATAAAAGGGTTCTCATCCAGGAAAAAAGAGGTCATTGTTCCCCTCTACTTGACACTCATTAGACCCATTATAGAATATAACGCCCCTTTTGGAATGTACCTCACAAGACATCTGCAGCAGCTGGTAAGGCCACAGAAGTACATCACAAAGAGGATTACTGGCCTCAAACAAATGCCCTACACTGACCATCTCAAAAAACTCCAGCTTTACTCCATAGCATATCGCCTACTCTGAGGTGATCTCTGCCTAACATATAAAGCTATGTCAAACCCATTGCTGTTGGACATGATACACCTAAAGAAATCCCAGTCCCTCCGAGCTACATGCTCTTGGGACCTAAACCCTGTCACCACAATAAACAGGACATGCTGGAGGGATAGATTCCTGTCCCAGAGACTTCCCATACTCTTGAACAGGCTACCCATCTATGTCAAGCAAAGTTCTTCATTAGCACTCTTCAAGAAAAATCTTGATGAGTGGATGGGAAATAGGAAATACACCCCGGGATCACGTCTGTGTCTCTGCTCGATAGTGGCACAGGAAAATAACTTTCTTGGGTGGCGTACATAGGCCCTTGGGCCGATAGCCTAGTACCTACCTATGAACCTATGATCCTAACATCCCTCAGATCTTGTTTGCAGCTTGACGGGAAGCCTATAAAAGAAAGACCATAACTGGAGTTCAGTACAAAGGACACAGGTGTCCTGAAGTAACTCATTCCTCCAGAAGTCAGTAATGAAATATGGAGGAAAATGGTGGATGGGAAGTTGAGGAAGAAATGAAAACGGACAACACAGCTGGAACATTGTGGTAAGTCCATAACTTCTTTATCTGATGTCGTCCATTTTCATGCCTTCCTCACCTAATGGTGCAGAGTGCCCAGCTACCTAAATTCTTGTGTGGACTCTAAGGAAGGATATTCCTGAGTATGATCAAGCCAAAGCCTGCTTTTCCCCTCGTTACCAAATCTAGTTTATAATGAGTGATAAAGGTATGAGGATTTGACCAAGTTGCAGCTGCACATATATCGTCCATAGAAGCTCTAGACTGGAACACAGCAGAGGTTGCTGTAGATCTGGCTGAATGAGCCTTTAATGGTTTTGTTAAGGGGAGATTCAATTTGTTATACATAAAGGAGATGCAATTTGTCAGCCATCTATCTAGAGTTGCCTTTGTAACCGATTTGCCCTATTTATAATGTGCAAAGGAAACAAATAACTGATCCGTCTATAGTTCTGTCTAGGTAGAAACGTAATTGTCTATGAACATCCAGTAAGTGTAGCATATATTCCCTTTTATATATTGTATTTTATATATATATATATATATATATATATATATATATATATATATATATATATATTATTTATATATCGTGGGTAAAAATACTGGCAAGTTAATGGATTGGGTAATGTTGGATTCTAATACCACCTTAAGAAGGAAGGAAGCATTAATATGTAACGTGACCCTATCCTTATGAAAAATTAAATATGAGGGCTTAGAAGGTAATGCTTGAAGCTCTGAAATTCTTCTAGCATATGTAATTGCTACTAAAAAGACAGATATCCAGGTCAAAAATTCAAGATCACACTTATTTGCAAGTTCAAATGCAGAGTCTATTAAGGCTTGCAGTACCAAATTTAAATCCCATGGTGGCATGGGATCTTTAAACAGGGGTCCTAGTAGAAGTTTCAAAAATGCTTTGCACAGTTTAGAGGAAGCCAGAGAAGAATTTTGAAATCCCACATGAAAGTTAGAGATTGCTGCAAGTTGAATTGCACCCTCATTAAACAAACTCGCTAAAAATTCTAGACCAGAATGAACTGGAGCTGAGAAGGGATCTGTCTGATTCTCTGCTGCCCAATAAACAAACCTTCTCCATTTACTCCTGTAGAGTTTCCTAGTAGAAGGTTTATGGGAAGATAAAAGTATGGAATGAACAGGGGAAGAAAGCATTGGTTGCGTGGCTATTAAAGGAATTAGAGAAACCATGCAGTTAGTTTGAGATTCGAGATATCCGGGTGAACCATGCCTGTTGGGTGAGACAGAAGGTCTGGAATTGGATCCAGAATCCAAGGTGGGTATAGTAGATGAGACCAAAGAAAGGGGAACCAAATCTGCTGAGGCCAGTAAAGTGGAATGAGGATGACTTTGCTCTTCAACCAAGCTGCTTTCAGAAGTTGGGAATTAGGGGGGGTTGGGGATAATACGCATCCTGAAGATCTATCAAGCACATCCAGCCATCCTTGCCCAGAGAAGGCAGAATGGACTGAACTGTGGCCATCTGGAACTTTGCATGTCGAACCAGTCAAATTGGTCTCCAGTCCCCTGTTTTCTTTGGCACTAAAAAGGATCTTGAGTAAGTTCCACATTCTATCTGATCTGGTGGGACCTCTTGGATGACTTTTTTCTAGCAGCTTTTGGATTTCTAGTGATGCTGCTTTCTTCTGATTGGATGGAGCAACAGGAATTTTTCTAGATAATGGAAGAGGTAGGGAAAAGGGAATTATATAACCTCTGGAAATAATTCTCTGCACCCAACTGTCTTTTGTTATACTTAGCCAGGCTTTCTGGTACAGAGATAAGTGACCCCTGACTGCCTCCAGAGGTAAGCAATCGGGCCTCCATTCAGGAGCTCTGAAAGAGTATGTCAAAAAAGAAATCTTTAGACCCCCAGTTTTGTGTGCCTCCTCTGCCACTGGAGCATCATCTTCCATTATCACTCCCCCCTCTGACTCTTGGTGAGCTAACTCTACATGTGTCCTGGAAAGGACCCTGCAATTTTCTGAACCACATTTCTGACCTCCTCTTTGATTCCTGGAAAAGGTTCTTTGAGGGGGTCAAAAAACACATGCCCATTGCAGAGAGGGTCTTTCTGTCTTTCTCTCACCTAGAGAGTGTGTTTACTGTGGGGCCAACTAAAGAAGTGCTGTCAAAGGGAGCATTGACAAACAATGACAAAATGGGCACCGCAAAATCTCATAGGTGCATGCAGACATGCCTCCTGATGGAAAAGCCTAAACCCGCAGCCCTTGAGTTGCCTTCTGCAGCATGTGAGATAAGCCTCATGGACGAATTAGATATAGCCTGTAGGGTACCCAACTGAGAAACTACTGAAGATTGAGCTTCAGCATTTCCAGCTCTTGAAAGAGCTTCAGCATTTCCAGCTCCTGAAAGAGATTTGGATAACTCTTTCATCAAATCTCTTTGTAGCCTAGTAAAATGTGCTAAATAGTTCAGTGATCTAAGTGTAAAAGGTGCTGAAGCATAAACATGCTTCCCAAATCTGTCTATCTCTCTTGACTCTCTGTTAGGAGGATGGACAGTGGAACTCTGTTCAGTGAGTTCCTTTTTTGTAGTTCCCACCACAACTGTGGCATCAACTGGAACCCCTCTATTCCAGTATTCCCAGCCTACTGGTTGAGCCGGAATCCTATCTGGTCTTTTGGGGTTTGGCTCAATTGTATCAGGTTCCTTCCACACCTGCTTGGAGATTAAATCAATCAGGTCATCAGCTGGTGGAACCCAGGAGGTAGATGGACCAGTACCAAATGCTTCCAGGAGAAGGGTCTTGGGAAGACCAGCCACTCCTTTGCTTTAGGATCTTAAAAATGTCTCCAAATGAGACATCATTGGGTGGTGATTTTGGAGACCCCTTCCCTTCATCAAAATCAATAACCTCAGTGACTGACTCCTGAGGAGAGTCTAAATGTCTCCTTTTGCACTTTCTCTTCCTAGGGACTTCCTCAGTGGGGTGGTCTGGAGAAGTATCAGAAGAGATCAAAATACCCTGCTAGTAGACCGAAAGCTTTGGGTTGGCTGTCCCTGTGGGATAGAATGTTGAGGATCACACTGCAAAGTCATCTAAGAAGTAGAGGGTGGATCCAAGGGGAAGGACCCATCTGACCTGTCAGAGCAGATAACACTCTCTTCACTACCTCAAATGCAGACTGCCCAGGGAGAAAGATGCCAGTGGAGCTGATATAACACGTTTCTGTCCCACCAAGCCAAGAGCAATCCACCCAAGGCAGAAGTCAGAGCCAAGCAGTCAAGAACAAACTTATAGATAAAAGAAAATACCGACAATGGTAATTAGAGATTACACCATGTGTTAAAAGGGTAAAGGAGTAGGAGGTTGAGGAGTTAGGCCTACCAAATAGGTAGAAAGGTTCTACACTGAAAAAGTAGAAAGAGAATGGAAGAAATGACAATCTGAAATATGAAGATAAAATATCAAAGAAATAGTTGTTGTTTAAGTTTTTAGAGAGAAGGTATGAAAAATTAGCTTATATCTCACTGAAAACTCGAGAGCTGAAGGTGACCACATCTGGACGCTAAAACAGCGAACAAGATCTGAGGGATGTTAGGAATGGTGCATTATGGATAAGAAAGGAGCTTGAGAGTTTGTTGGTGGCTATGAGCTTGTAAAATGTCTGGGTCAGATTTAAGGATTGGTTCCGATCCCATTACTTGACGAAGGCATGAAGATGGACAACATCAGATGAATATATTTTTTATCAAAAAATAAACTTTTCCTTACAAAAAGTTTACAAGTACTAACATGACAGTTCCCTTCAAACTAAAAGACAATCCTAAACTCAGTATTCCTCAGCACAAGTAACAATATTTGACAGAAAAAATACACATTTTCCTCATAAAATACAATTAAACTAAGTTTTTCCCAATGGGCAATTATCTGCTCAACTCTTAAAGAATAGCTAGCCAACTAATAGAATCACACCGCCAACTAAAGAAGCACTCACTTTGGTGGCAAAAAATGCTCCAAAGCTTCTTGGCACTCCTGCTGCTTTATTTATGGAGCACTTCATGCATTCTTGACAGCTGGAACACCTGGGGGGAACTCAAACCCCTGTGAAGCTGGTTAGTGCAGGGGAAAGACTCAGCTTAAATGACAGACACACACAGACAGACAGACACACACACACACACACACACACACACACACACACACAAAACAAGACAAAAACTTATCACAGTAACATGATGCATTCCAGTGACTTTGAGGCAGATCTCTACCTCATAATTCTAGCTGTAGAGGTTCAAACCTGGTTACTTTTTATATGTAGTTTCTCCCTATGTCTGTGTAGGTTGTCTGTGGTTAACCAATTTTCTTGCACTTCTTATATATCTATATAGATAGACAGATAGAAAGATATGTGTATATAGATATATATAAATGTATTTATCCTTGACATTATGATCTAGGTCTTAGTGGAAAAGGGTCCAAGGAGAACTATTTCACTTACCCAGTTAATAAATATATAATTTATAAATTAAAACAAAACAAAAAACATGCTGATGTAAAGGACAAAACAAATCTGTTTTGCTAGCCTACATTTCCCAAAAAGAAAAAAAAAACGCATCTTAGAA
Organism: Protopterus annectens; assembly: GCF_019279795.1. Taxonomy (NCBI): domain Eukaryota; kingdom Metazoa; phylum Chordata; order Ceratodontiformes; family Protopteridae; genus Protopterus; species Protopterus annectens. The sequence goes on along the minus strand of NC_056728.1, from coordinate 37,780,305 downwards.
AACAAAGAAGATTGATGACCCAAGTGATAATTAGATTAAGATTTCAAAAATAGCGCTGATATCTACAAATATATATTCAAAAAACTGCAAACAAAATCTTTAAGCAATTCAAAGAATTATTTGAAAATGAAAAGCTTTTTTTTTTACAGGTGGTACCCATTCTGATGATGCTCTATTTATTTGCTCTCTCATAAAAGTTGCTCATTCCCCTCAAAACAGCTGAGACTTCAACCTTATGTTTCATATGTTGCACTCAAAATACTCCGTTAACTAGCCCTCCAAATTCACAACAAATAGCGATCAATTTACTTTCCTTTTCATGTGCATAATTCTTCAAGAAGTCAAGTTGAGTGTGGTCTATGTAAACCTCCCAATAAAGCATCCCATGGAGCAGATTGCCTTATAAATTCAAAAAGTCCTGCATTACCTCTGTCTTTAATCCTGTAGTTTTCACCTTTAATCTCTCCTTTTCACCTGGATCATTCCTTCATCTTTGGAAATATGCTAGCATTTCATCAGTACCTGAACATGGAAGTAAATTTGGTATTACAAATCATCATCTATCAAAGTTCTGTGCTTGCTCTTCATAGTACCAGAAACATATGTGTCAAGTCAATTAAAGGAGTACCCACACCAAAACAATGTGCTCATATCAGGCTGTTACAGTTTTCAGACAAGGCTGCCTTATAATCACTTTGGCTTTTGAAAGTTATATATTCTGTATACATTTGCCCTGGTGAACACATCAGAGTGCTCTTCAGTGCCCCCACCAAGATCCTCAGTACTATCTCTTTTTATTTGCTATAAAGCTAAACATACTCGTTCTGAATTAGCAGGGCTTCAAAAATGGCTAACCAGCCACTTAAACAAACCCCACAGGAAATGAAATGTTAAATACACACATATACATGCACATAATATTCTCTTCTCTTTAATGCCAATGGGTAACCAGGTAGGTGGGCTGTCAGTTAGCCATTTTTAGCCATGACCTGCACTCAGAGGAGTAGCAGACAAAACAAAGTAGTACCAGAAACAATAGCAACATACTTTTAAAATGATTATGCATAGCCGTCATTATTCTATACAGTTAACACTTCAGTGCTCAAGGTTTTACACTGCTAAAACTGAAAGAGCTTTCAAGGATCGATTTTATGAGCATTTGTATGTGGTCATTAAAAAAAAATCACACCAGTGCATTATGGAAAGATATTCAGCAGTGTAATGGGCATAGTTTTAAGTTCAATGGTTTGGAAATGGTTGAACAAGATGTGGGGGGGGCAGCATGGAAAATTTAATTAGAAATTTAAAAAAATTATAATGGTAGATAAGGTGTTCTGCATCAGGTCCTTATGGACTGAATGACATAATGTCTACAGCATGTATCTTAAAATGAAATCTGTATGTATTTTTTAATTTTTTTAATTATTGAATTTTGACATAAATAATTTATAGGCAGGTTCAAATAGGACTTAATTGTGTGAGTTATTTATTTTTATTTTCACTCCAGTGTATGTACTTCTATTTAATAATTAATTTATTGTTCACTTGTGATGTAATATTTAGGGGTGGGCAGATTTTATTATAAAAGAAAGAATGTGCCATTAAAATTTTACCTCTGAAGAAGTCCCAGATATTGCAGCAGGAATGAAAGTGCTAAGGCATTTGGTGTTTTATGTATCATCTGCTTCTTGTGTATTGCTTGAGTAGGGTTGATTTTTTTTGGTCCTTGATAGTTGTTTTTAGCAACTCGCAGTCACAAGTGCTGTCTTTTGATTCTGGTGGTCAATGAAGTGTTAAGTCTTAGTTTGTTACGGATTTGGTTTCCAATGCACATATTTAAGTAGAATAACAACAGCCATACAGAATATTAATTTAATATTAATTTAATAGAGTTGCAGAATGTATTCCAAGAACTAAGTCAACATGGGAATGGAGAGAGGAGATTTTGCCAATAGGGATGACTGCAAGTAGGGGTACAGAAAATAGACAAGAATGGGCTGGAATTTACTGGAGAATAGTGCAAAGGAACCTCAAGATATTGGTAGCAAATAACTAGAGAGAAAGGTAACAGAATGGGATGAGTTTGAGAAGAACTTTGGACTGCAGGTTAGAGAATGTTATCAGTGTATAGGCAAAGAAAAAGGGATAGGCAAGTCCTAAGTCAAATACTAGCTCTGGTTTTGTTTATAATGAAGACTAATACAGGAAGAGAGACCAGAAGAGCAATTTGCAAAAGAAAAATGAAAGGACATATATATGTCTGATAAGTATACAGCAAAGTCCAGAAGGTTTAAGGTTTTTGCTTGAAAGTGTCAGCATAGGTAATTTTATACCCCAAGCAGGCTTCACTGAATTTTTCCTTGGGTCGATGCAAATGGTGGAGGTATAATGGTAAAGAGAGATGTAACTGGGGAACATGTTTTCTGGAAGTGTAATGAGTTGGCAGATTTTAAAACTACCTTACAGAGTACTCTTTCAGACATATTGGTGGAGCAAATGGCTGTAATTAAGGAAATTATTCGTTTGAGCTGAGACACAGGATCTGAGTTGCCTAGACATAGTAAGATCTTACTAAGTTTAATGCTACTGGCTTTCAGAAAGCAATTACTAGAAAATGTCAATCAAAATCTAAACCAATTTTAAATAAAGTATTAAATATTGAAAGAGAACTGGAAATGAAATCTTTAGGGAGGGAGAAAACATAGAAATAAATGTTGTTTGTGGGAACAATACATGCAGAATAATATTCAGGAGGAGGAGGAGGAGTGAGGTTTAAGAGCAGGAAGGAACTGAGCAATTTATGTAATGTTGGAGTGAATGACAGTTGTTATAAAAATATATATGTCATGTATAAAACATGAAAATAATTACATTTTGTTTTCTATGAATCCATGTGTGCCTGTGACTTAAAAAATGATTGAATAATTGTGTTTAAAAAATCCATCATTAATGCAACTGTTGAGAATGGACTTCAGGTATAGGAACATGATCTCAAATATCTAGAAAAAGAAGTACATAGCAATGTAGATAGTATTGCTACATGGTAAACAGCTGTAACTATTAAACATTAGGTGCTAATTTAGGTCCAAAGATGTTCACTGTAATATTTTAGTATCTGCCCAGTGTGAAAGGTGATATAATGTGACATGTTATACAGTACAAGTAAGTCTATCTGTGAACAGGGAGGATGGCTAAGAATATTTGTAAATTAAATAATTGTACATTGAAACACTTTGCCCTTTGAACTTTACTGAAAAAAAATTGCATCTGTATTTCCATGATGGTGAGTCAGGCAGACATAAAAATTATTTAGAGTTCCTAGATGTTGCCAGTGAAATGCATTTTGAAGGTAATATCAGAAGTTTTGAGTATTAGAAAAGCTGTGCCCATCTTGCATCTATAAAATTCTTATTCTATTACATGAGCCAGCCATGCCAAAGGACCATTGTTTGTTTATTTTATTTATTACATTTGTCGACCAGGATAGTCTGATCGAACTAAAGCCCATTTTCAGTGGAGAACCAGGGACAAAAGCTCAAAGTCGTAATATGTATAAGCTCAGAAGTATCACAAAGATCACAAAATACAGTAGCGCCAGGGTGTGAAAACAAGTTTCTTGACATGGTGGGACAATGTGAAGACACACTGCTTGACCTGATACTTCTCTTCTCATTTTAAGTTAATAAAAATCAGGCAACCTGGGTAATTCTTGACTTCTAATAGTGGCAGGTATGGCAGTGGTGGTGGTTGAGATACAAGGCTCCCAGCTTGTTTTCTTAACTGGTCTTCAACTTCCTGAAGTTTTATAACTTTATATCTGAAATGGTCAAACTTCAAATAGTTGTAACAGCTATTCTGACTCATTTTATGCAGTTGATATATTAGGGCTGAAACTAGATAAATATTTTAGACACACCTTTCTTTTACTGTTCACTTAGAATTTTCATGGCTGAGCCTGGTATTATTTTGACCCATGAGACCATGCATATTATTGCAGTGAATCTGCAAAGTATCAGCATTATATACTTCCCTGTTGACTCATGCCCAGGGGACCAAAACCTTTGGTCAACATCAATCAAAACATGTTATAAGCCTTACTTGTGTCTTTTGCAGATTTTAAAGTTATGTTTTAATTCCCTCTCTTTTTTTTATAGGTTATATTGGGTCAGGAGGTACAAATGTAATACAGATAAAATATGAGATAGAAATCTGAAATATCTGAACACATGGTTTCAGCCTAGCTGAATGAATCATGCCTTTCCTATTTGGTAGTTTTATAAAATTACAGTCAGTAAAGTTAGACTTGGTTGATACATTTTGGCAAGTTTGCATTTAGATAGTCTGAACACTGAACAAGCTAAGTAAGTATGTGAATGTAACTCAGGGGATTATATAACTTGTACAACATACAAAAGGCTTTATCATGCAGTCATCCTCAGCATTGTTTGATGACATTCAGATAAAAGGCTATTGCACATTCTGACTCTTCAACTCAGCACAATAGATGAGATTACTGAGCGATCCCAGCCTGGTTGATGTAATACCTTATGATTTCTTTCCTAGGCAGATAGTAAATTATTCTAAAAGAATAGTTGATAGGTTTTATTTGGCAAGCTTATAGAGGAGGATGAGGTGGATTAATGCACCACAAATGTTTGATTGGTCTCGAAAATTGACTCCTAGAGATTCACAGTTATTGAGCTTAGAGTGGGGGAACTTGGTGAAAGCAAACAGAGGTATTTCATTTGCAGTCCTACAGAATGGTAAAAATCATTGACGTGCTATGGTGAGCACACTTAAATATTTTAGAAGATATGAGTGGATGCAATTTTCTAGGAGCTGTTACAGGGGTATAAGGAAAGGTATGGGAAGAAAACTGTCTTATTTGATGAATGTCTGTATTTTTTTTTTTTTTTTTTTCTTGAGGGAGAACAGTTGTAGCTACCTCCTGTCATTTTAAAAGATAGGTTTCAGGGGTAAACTTGTTGCATTGTATACAGACTGCGAGGGGGATTACATCTGCAGCTATTTTAAGAAATTCTGATGGCAAAGTCAGATGAGAGAGAAGATGGTTTTAACGTTTTCTTCTTGACAATTATTGGCACTGGTTGTGTGTGGACTGTACTGGTCAAGTAGCTGTTCTTCAGTTATAGGAGTGTTTGGGTTTCTTGAGTTTTTGGTAATGTCATTGATAACATTTTGTAGCATTTTCCATTGGGGTGCTTCAAGGCATGATCAAGTTTTGTGTGCTTGACCAGGACTGAGAATTTTTTAAGCCTTGCAAAAATTCTGTTTTGCTTGCATTCTGTTGTTTAAGAAAGTATTGTTGTTTCGTGTGAATGCGCACTGATTAACTTTATTGCAGAGCTGGAGATATTATCCTATTACATACACTATTGTTTCCAGGCATGGTCTTCTCAGCCATTACAGTTTTGATTTCACTGGTTGTCCAGGGTAGAGTGTTCACCTTTGTTTTTCCTCCTCTGATAAATCAATAGAGTTTATTATCTTTAGAACTGTGCTGTTAAAGAAGTAGACAGCATTAGTTATATCCAGAGTGAACAGTTGTTTCTATTTCAAATGTTTGAGAACTGTTTTAAACACGAAAGGGTCAACACATTTTCTATTTCTTAAGGTGGAACAGTGTGGGCAGTTTGCATATGGTGTTTGTACTAGCAATCAAAAACTGTGTGGCAATTTTTAAATGTATCTGTGTAATCCGCTCAAGTGCAAATGGCTGACTCATGGATTACATTGATGGCTGGTTTCTAGTCTACAAACCTTAAATCACGCATGGAAAACTGTGAGTTTGCTGAAAGTTGAAGTAGATATATACCCTCTACACAGATACATATTTTGGGGGATGTTCATTGGTTCATATGTAAACACTGGGCTAGCCTGCTGGACCATTTTAAGCCTAGCCAATTTCCCTCAAAGGTGAGAATTAAATCCTGTACCCTGCATCTGTGAGCTAAATACCTTAACCATTATACCAACCTTAGTTTATCCTTGTGACACACTTGTTTTGACTCTGATCTTTCCCAGCATCGATGTCCTCCAATGAATCCATTCCTGACATTGCACTGTGTGGCCATGTATTTCAGATTTTGTTTTACTATTGATCAAATTGATCTTCTTGCAGTACACAGAATTGATATAAGTTTTTGCTCCCACCTCAGTTCAAAAGCATGAATTTTCCCCCACACAGCCTTATTTATAATCCAGATGACAAAAATATTATTACTGAGAAAGTCATAGTTTTGACTATATGGAACTTTCCTGACAGTGTGATATTTTCAGTATCTTATCCAAATTAATCATAGCTTTCCTCCCAAGAAGCAAGTGCCTTAATATCATGGGCAAAGTCACTACCTGCAGAGACTTTTGGTTCCAGAAAAATAAGATACATCACTGCTCCATGTTTTATCCATCTGTTTGCAAATACTTGACAGGGGTAGATGAAATAATCTTGAGTTATTTTGATCTTCAGCAGCAAGCCAGGTTTTGCACTTTCTGTTTTCAACTTCTTTAACAAGCCTTGCAATCCATCTTCACTTCAGCCAATATGTTGCAATCCACCTTTACTTTTACCTTATATCATCAGTATTTCTGAGAATTGGGCCGTTAGTATTGATGGCATTACAGATGAACGATAACTCGTAAGTAGTACTAGTGAGTCAGTCCTGGAAGATAATGCATTCAACATTGTATATTCTATAGTCAGAAAAGCTATTCATCAAACGTAATAACAATGAGACATTTTAGATCTACTACTAGTGCTCACATTCTGTTAGCTTGCAACGTACTTGTTCACTGTTACTTGCTCTAAACGCCAAACAACCTAACTCCCAGTAGCTTATTCCTACTGAATTACCTAGCCCTGCCATCACCCAGTCCTAACAAACTGCATAACACTCCCAGTGCCCTAACTCTAAACTTTGAAGTCCAACACAGTACTTAACCCTAACCTGAATGCTTACTCCCTAGTCCTAAAAATCCCCTCCCATTACCTAATCCTAACACTTCCCCTGCTCCCTAAATCTAAAGGCCCAGATTGCTGCTTAACCCTAAAACTTCCCTCCTGCTTCCTAAACATAAACTCTCCAGTCACTCATTAACACTATAAATCCCTTTCTGCTCTGCAAATGTAAACACCTACAAGTTTAGACTAAAAAAGACACAAATTTCTGATTAAGCTTGTGAAGATCCACATAGGCATTGTTCTGTCTAATGCAAAAGATCATGATGATAACGATGACTGAAAAAATATTCTAAGACCAACAATGAGTTTATTCTTGGTGCAGTATTATCCTTGGCATGCTTAAAACTTATTTAATGGAAAAAAAATGCCTGCATTTAGCAATCACCTTAGGAAATGTCTGCATTGAGATATTCAGTGCATCACTTGCTGACAGGAGCAGCGCAGTACCCCCTTTTTCTGTGTAGACTAATTTCAAATATTTTTGAGGCTGTGTACTGAATATAAAAGTGAATAAGGGAATGAACATGTGCAGACTTTTTTGATATCCTATTTGATGTAATCCTGAGACTAAAACTTGTCCATGAGTTGAGGTTGCTAATTTGTAGTACTAAGTCTTTTAATTTTTGTATGACATTAATTTGTGTACCATCACAGAAACATACTTTGATGATAAAAATAATATACTTCAGATGAAGAGATACCTTGCTTATAAGTGTGTTAGTAATTAGAACTAGAGGGGAAGTGTATCCATAAACATATGTGTCTTTACTTACAGTTACATGAACGTTTTCATGTTATTATTAAAATTGATGGCAGTGGTGCATACTTCATTTGGTACTACAGGTAACCCTCTCCTCCTACAGATGAACAGGAAGAGTTTCTCTTGAATATGAATGAACTAATATTATCCTTAACAGCTTTAAAATGAGTGGCTTTAACTACTGTAGTATAGAACAGAAATAATGTTAGTGTAATATGTATTCATGAGACATTCTTTTTTTGTTTGTCTGCTCTCCCAGTCCCCTACCTTCAATGGACCTACCAGATGGCTTGTTTACCTTCACCCATTTATTTCACTGGGGGAGAGGGACAGGCATTCATAGGCTAGGCAAAAGTCATGTATCTTATTCTTCCTGCCAGGAGATTCCAGTCAGCTCATTCATTCATTTCCCCCTCTGCAAAAGGCTGCTGGTAGAGACCGCACCAACTTCAGGTACAGTAGAGCAGTGGAATAGCCTCCCCTCCCCCAGAGCTCCAAATCGCAAAAGTAAATCCCCTGAGCTCCACCATGCTGCCTACCTCAGGGAAGCATGCATTCTTCCACATACATGAAAATCCCTTGTACTGCTTCTGTGTATGGCATCACTTGGCAGTGTGTGCTTGACTGCTTGTGATCCCACTAGATCTCACCCAAACAGTGAAACATAGCTACATTCCTCCCCCAAAAGATGGGTGAGTGGGCAGCAGCTGCTCACTCCCATCCTCTCAGAGCCATTACCTCTAGTGCCCCTGACATTGCCAAATATGGGTCTTCCAAGTAGCAGTCAAGGCTTCATCACTTTTTACCATGCAGTGGGTCTCTCATTATTAATGGCAGTGGTCAAGAGCCAGTAGTTATATTTATAATATGAAGATATAATCTATACCTAAGCATAGCCAGCTTAGCAGCACTTATAACTGTACACTAGTGCTGCTAAGTTTAAAATTCTTGGCAGCATTACATTGACAAAAAATGGCTATAGCTTCTGTAACTTTTCAGAGGGAGGCAACTTAACTCTTAGTAGCAAAATACATTTAAATTGAGTTTTGTAATGTCTATTTAAAATTAAGGGTTGCATTGATAGCTTTAGATTATTTTATGATGTACTGTATGGCCACATTACTAAACATATTACAGCACAGAGGGTAATGTAAAAGTCAAGTTAGTATGAGGCATCTTGATTTTGAATGTGACCATAGAATCTTATAGCACCTCTCTTATCTTTCAGCCTGCTAGTAGTTCCCCACTGCTTGGAGCTGTCCCGTGTCCCATAACCATACTCTTGAATTTGCAAGTAACCCGGATCAGAATTAGTCTTCCATATGAGACTTGTCCTGAAAAGGTGTTAGTTGACTCTTCTAGTGGAGTCCTATCATGTCCTCCCCCATTGTGGGTGGTCTACCTCTGAAAAGAGGCTACTGGCCTAGTGGGACAATTGTGGTCAACAAAGCACAAATAAATAAATAAATGAATAAATACAAATATGTCTTATATGGATCATTTACTAAATGCTGGGAAATTCCATATAAAGAACATCATCCACAGTAAAGCTATCTGTTTCAACCATTCATTTACTAATAACATTCTAAGTAAATTGGATATATATTAATCAAACTAAAGCATGTAAACACCAAATGCAACTGAGAACACAGGAAAAGATACATATAAGAGGATGTAGAAAAAGTGGAATATCCCAACCTGTGAAATGAAATAAAAATAAATAAATAGGAAACACAACTCAGCAACTTAAAATACTTTATTTGTTAAGAGTCTTCATCCGATATAAAACATAATGCAGGACTTCATCAGAACAAAACATTTTTCAATGAAATCTGTGTTTAAATAATGTCTGCATGAATAATCAATGAGGAAAATGCCATTTCATCAAATAAAATCTAAATTTCATCTTCAGTTATTAAGGAATCCCAATTATAAAATACACTACAAAATAATCAGAAAGTATGACTAAAGTGTTAAATCACTAGCCAAGGTAAAAATATATAAAGTCTGTGTTGAAATCCACCTGCTGATGAACATAAACATTTGGAATGGTCTTTGATTTTGTAAAACTGACAGTTAATCACTATAAATAACTAAAAAATTGATAACACCATTTACTCATTGTGAAGTAAATTCAAAGTTTAGCTGCTCTCATTCTGAGCACAGGTTGGACAGAAAGATATTCGTTTGAACCAGGGGTAAGCTAGCATTTAGTCTGAGCTGACAAAACAACCCCTTATACTCCAGTTTTGTTATCTAGCCCCCCCAACTCCTGTGATTGGAATGTATTTTTTCCACTGTAGTAAAGTTAAATATTTTGAAACCCATGCATACTTCTACGTTTTTATAAAGGGCTCTATTAATATTTTTCTTTGAATAACATAAATATGCTCCTATAGTCTCTGAAAAATGTTTTGGTTTGCCTGATATAAAACCTGGATCAGGCTGAGCATTTTGCTATGGAAATAGCGCCCTTACTCATAAAATTTCAAGTTTGTAAATAGATGGTTGACCATTATAGAATGTTCAATGTCAGGGACCCACCTTCCAAAATGTAGGGACCTTGATTATAACTGCCACATTCAGTCATTCCATTAGACTTCTCACCCTTTTTAAAACCAAGGTGGTTCTTTTCTAAAAGGGTTTTAAAATGACTTAGTCTTGTAGACATAGTTGGGTTGTGGACCTACTATGTCCATAATCATTGGATTGACCTTAAAAATGTTCCAATTAGTTTGAATAATATTTTTAACTTATTTACACCTACATTGTATTGCACCACATATGCTTTCTCAAAATTCATTAGCTCCATATTCAATCTGGTCACATTAGGGGATTGTGTGTTGTTCATACCTATTCCAGTAAAGAGGTATATCTTTCCCTGCATTGTGCCAGGACATCATTCTTGATGTTACAGAAGAACTGTATTGGGTTTTCTCTCTCAATGAACATGGACACTTATTTATTAATTTCACTAAAAATATATCTCTTTAAAGGAAACCATATGAGCTAATCTAATAAATTGTTCCTTTACCAAACTCTTCTTATAAGCTAATGGATGAGAACTTTGGTAATGTAGGTATATGCTACTGAATGTAGGCTTCCTATAGATGTCAGAACTGAAACTCATATCACTATGTTTAATAGAAGTATTTAAGTAGTTAACTTGTAGCCTATTAAATTTCTACGTGAATTTTAAAAATTCTGTTGGTCCATTCAAAAAGTGATGAAATCATAAACCAGTTTTTCTTATCCCTCTGCTAAAATAAAGATGTCATCCAGGTATCTAAGATAAAGTTTGCAACAGTGACAGACTTGTGAGAGAAAAACATATTTCTTTTCCCAGCTCTAAAGAAACAAATGGGGGATAATTGGGACACAGAGTGCCCATCACTATGCCTTTAAATTTTTTTTGTACATTTCCCCTTAAAAAATATAAAGTTGTATTCCAGAATGATGCCAATTGAAACCAAAATTGTGTTAATACTATTATCTGGAGAAATCCAAACTCCAGGAGATTACTGTAAAATAACATAAGACCTTCATGTTTAGGAATGCATGTAAATAAATGAATAATACCTACAGTTAAAAAAATAGATTTTTGTGCCATAAATCCTTAAATCTCTCAAAAAATCCCACAAGTCCTTTAACATGTGAGCTATCTATAAAGACTGCAAGTAGTTATATCTTGGACCCTTGTGTAGCCACAGTCATTTAAAGATAACATTCCTTGTAATAAGCAATCTTCCAAGTGTATATTAATATTTTTATAGGAAATATTCCCTTCATTTCTGGAAATTTGGAAATAAGCAGTATCATCCTGTAAGATGTTAAAAATTATAGTTGAATAAACTGTCAAAATGCTTTAAAAAATCACTATTCCTTTCATTTATTGAGTTTCATGGCCCTTATTGTTTTATATGTTATAAAGGAATTGAATAGTGTTTTTTTTTTCTTTTGTTAAGATTGGATTTGTCACATTTATTGGACTGAGATACATATTTATATATGTCATTTATACACACATTTTTGAAGGCCTGGATGACCAGATGGGTGGTATGGTTAAAAGTACCCTTCCTTTTAGAGGTACTACAGTTACTAGTATTATCCGTCACATTTTTGCTATGGTCTTTGAAGTAAACAATCAAATTTAGTTTACTAGTAAAAATTTTTAATTCAAAAATTGAATCTACTTTATCAAGTCATTTGTGAGGAAAACATTTAAAATCTCTTTCAAAGAAAGAAAAATGTTCTAAAAGATATTTACTGTAATTAAAATTATTAAAACCTTTATGATTCAACATATTGCCATCAAAACTTGAAACAGTCAATGTCTCCGACTCTCTCTGCCTCTCCCCCTGCAGTTTGGATTCCAATTTACCAATCCCAGTTGTGGGTGGAGGGGGGGGCATCTGTTTCCATAACCCTCTGCAGCCCCTTCCTTTCTGAATTTCAGAGGGGAGGAAATTCTAAAGGGTTACTCAAATTGTAACTGGCCCCCCTATCATTATGTTGTGTAACATCATAACTTTCATGTGGGATAGAGGAAGAACCATTCCCTCCCCTTGAGTCTCCTGGAGAATTAGTAAATTGATCACAGTAACTGTTGATATCATTAGTTTTAGTATGCGAACCAATAAAAATAAACTTTAGTTTTGTTCTACTGTTTAACATTTCAGTCAGTTTTCTTGGTTTTCCTTTTAATAACTTCCGTACATTGTTTATACATTTTTGCAAAAACATTATTATACACATGTCGATAACTGTTGAACAGAAGGTCTCTTTAATAGTGTTATTCAGACCATCCAAAAGGTCAGAAATGAAAGCACTGTTACATTTAAAGTTCCACAATTTCAAATCCATGTCTGTTAAACAGGTCAGTAAACTCCATGAAGAATTTACATCCAGAATCCATACCATTAGGAAACTTACTATCTTGTAAACCTTGGGGAACTATTTCTTATTTAAGACATTCAGTAAAAAACCCTTTCTCTCGTTAAAGGCTTTTTAGTTTTATCAACTTTTTTAAAAATGAAATATAGCTCATTCAAGGTTAGTAAATGCATTATCTAGTAGTAGAAGCACCCTTACTCTCTCCAAAGGAAAAGGTTTTAACCAACCATAGAGAAGAGTGAAAATAATTGGCACTATTCAAACTAAATGCCTCAACAACTACATTTCCATCCTTATGAGCCAAAAACATAGTCTGAAAAGTACCTCTATTGATGTGTGCATCCATGTGAGCTCCATTCGAACTTTCAGAAGAACAGCTTGAAGCAGTAGTTGCTCTCTGACCGTCTCCACTCATCAAATTGTCACTGGCAATAATGCCCACATCGGCATTCACTGATGAACCACAAACAGTACGTGAGCCAGTACTGAGCCCTGGGGAAAATTTAGAAAACTGTTGTGTAAGCAATTCCACTAATCATTACAGATTTCCCTTCATAGTTTGAATACTTAATGAAAGTTCATCAAGAGATGCTTCCCATTGAGTTGAAATCAATGGTGGGCTTGCCTCTTATTACTCCATAATCCATCTACTCAGTCCACTGATGTTAACTATTAACCAAATAAAGGTGTGTACACACCAACAATGCAACTTAGAACAGAAGAAAAGGTGCATACCAGAGAAAGTAGAGAAAATAGAGTATACCAGAATGTGTCACCAGAAAAATAACAAGCATGTCTCATCACCTTAAAATACTTTGTTAAGCACATTCAGCATATTTAAAACATAGTGCAAGACTTCATCGGTAGGAAGAATGACTAGGGGGAAGGCATATGATCCCGATCAACATATCCCTTTCCCAGATGACCCAGAGAAGACTGTTGAGAAGTGTCTCCCATTCCTAAAATGTATGGATTTCCCATGTATGCATTAGACACTGCAACAGCCTAAGAGGATGTCTCTGACACTTGGCCCAAAGTGGGGCAAGCAAAGCTACACCAAAGGAATTTGAAGAAACCAGTAAGTGGTCTGAGGAACAAATAATAGGCATTGCAGAGTCACTCACCATTGACTGAGGCATTGACTGAATCTGCACTGAAGGCAAGGGTTCATGCTTTAACTGTTTTTTTTATTTTTAGGTGCACTGGGAGATGGACCAGCAGGACTGGAGTAAGTATCCATGTTATAGTGAAGGAAGAAACCTGATTGCCAGTAAACTGTGCTGAAGTGTCAGTCAGATGATAAGTTGTCACTTAGTACACACAGGCAGCACACAGTCAAAAAGCTCCAAACTGCAAATAATAATAAAGTACACAAGCTGCACACAAAATAAGTCTTGTTAGAAACAGAGATATCTTCCCTGAAGTGAACTGCTACATTAAAAAATCTGTCAAGTAAGTTATCGCAAAGTGTACATAAACGTTAATGCAACACGAAGTTCCTGCTCCAAAAATATACTTCCTGATTTTTCAAAATGTAAGTAATTAGAGTAAATTCTAATTAATAAAAACAATATGCCTAAAACAAACTAAAATCTAAGAGCTATGCTGAGAACCAAAATTGTGGTCCTTCAATGAATAACATCCAGCATTACTAAAAAGCCAGTATTCTTAAAGAGACATACCACAATTCTGTCAAAAACTGATAAAAAATATGAAATATTCAATAAAAATGCAAATAAGTGTGGAAGGGTTCCCCAAGGGACTTACCTGTCAAAAAGGACTCCTCAGAACGAATGCTTTTCCTGAAAAGCCTAAGAGCTGTATCTGCATAAGCAGCAAGAAAGTTCGGAGGATTTTTAGTTACTCTGGCTGCATACTAGTTCACTCTAAAAGAGCTTAGCCTATAAGCAGCCAGAGTGACAGTGTGGGAAGGGATGGAAGCTGTTGGAAGCTGGCCAGTTGCTGTATCCTAGGCAGGATACACTCACAGGCAACTGCAGCAGTGAGAATAACTTCACTTAAAACATCTTTACATATTTTCCTTATCCACCTTGCATTTATATAGCTTTGCCTACCCTGAGTAAGCAATACTCTGTATTTTGCCTATGGAATCTTGGCTGCTGTTTTTGGTCCCAGTATACCCAATTCCATTTCCCTTCCCTCTTCATTATTTATAGTATAACTATCACATCCAAGACCCATCTATATCAAGTACCTGAAATTAAGAATTTGGTTAAAGGAGCATATATGCCAATATCTCAGTTCAAATCTTCTTACAGTTTTGTCCCCATTATTAATTTTTTTTTCTGTCTCATGATACGGTTCATATAAAAGGATGTAAGTGCAATCTGTATTAATACCGTGAGTGTTAGGAAGAAGTATTCTGTCTTGGAAGGCAGGTTAGGATATTGTTGATACCTCTTAGTCTTAACTGAAGGATGATGACAGGATTCCTGTCTCAGTTTGTAGCTGTAAAGACAAGAGACTTGGATTTATTCATGGGGAATGGGGACTACTGTTGGGAAGAAACTGCACTTTGTGTGGTCATCAAGATTTCTCTTCATCTGGGTTATCAAGAACCTAGTTGGGTAGCATGTGAGTGTATAGCATCTGTTTCTGTGAAACTTAAAATTGGTGTACTGTACATTTTACAAGCTAGCACATAATGTATTATTTTGCAGTGCTGTTGCTAGCATTCCACCACTTCTTCAGGATACAGTGCTATCATGTTAGGGGATTTTTAACCACAAATAGAGTCCTATTTCTTCAAATTTCCATTTAGCACCCTGAGTTTTTTTCTTCTAACTGCTACTTCAACTACCCAGTTTAATCCATTTACTTACAAGAATTCAGTATTTGACTGGACAAATAAAAAAGAGAGTCACCACTGAACTCCTTGACGAACCTAATTTAATTACAACTGTGGTGGTTCCATCATTTTCCTTTCTAAAAATGAACTTGTCCCCGTACAGTTTTCAGAGCAAACTCCTCCTTGTTAAAAGCTTGGCACAACTGATCAGTCTAACATTACTACTCATTCTTCTGTGAAGCTGACCTGTAATTCTATGTTAATATTCTTTTCCTGCTTCAGAATAAATACTGTCTTTGGAAGACAAGCAGTTAAAAAGACAGTTTACACTAAGTCTAATTAATGAAGTAATGCAGGGTTACATTGGACATGAGTAAGCCCAGAAAAGAATGCATACAAACTCACTACCAAAGTGGCATTCACTTTTGTTGTGTTAATAGGGCTCTTATACATATCTGCAGGTTAGTCTAGTCTGCAGGATATGAGCTCAGTGTAAGAGAAGAATGGAGATAGCAGAAGGAGGTCAAGGTTATGTGACATGACCAGAGATGTTGCATGTGCATTTGCTTTCTTGAGATAGAAAGGCTTTAAATTGAAGTTTAAATCTAGAACAGGAGAATTCCATATGGAATGGTATGGTAGGAAAGACTGACGCAGTTTGGGGGAAGAGTACAAAAACGATGATGAGTACAGCAAAGTTTTGTTCTTTGATTATGTAGTAGGTATGGCATCTTAAGTCATAAGATGTGGTGTTAGGAGTGAGTTTGGAAGAAACAGAAGTTACAGTATCCTGTTGAAGTAGTTTAAATGTGAGAGAGCAAGTAACAAGTCACCTTTTTGCCAAATGGGCAACCGTTTAGCTTTTGTAAAGTTTAGTCACTGGTATTCATGTCTGGGGTATAGGGTTATGAAGCAGATTTTACTGGAGATGAACTAGTGGGCTCTGGTGTTTTTCTTGGGTACTATTGCAACTAGTGGCAGTCCATTTTCTAGCTGTAATGGAAAAACCAATCCAGACCCACAAAGCCAAGAGAAAACAGCTTTAATAAAACTACTACTATACTATACTATACTGTAAATAAAGAAGTGATATCTAATGTAACAAAAACATATTATGTGCGAGAAAATTGAAAAATAGAATTACTGAACAAATGTCTAATACAAGGAGGAATATCTTAACTAATGCTTTGTCTAACCATTGTATAGAAAGAGGCATGAATCATAAGTTTAAATTAAGGTGTTGCAAGTACTGAATACCAATATAAGAGGGGGTGACACTAACAATAAGCTTGAAGTTACTGAGTATAAATTAATTTTAAAACTAAATGCAAACAAAATTCCAGGACTGAATGCAGCTATTAGCCTCAAACATATAATAAAGGCAAAACAGATGAAATGTTAACTACTTTATTTTAAAGTTTTAACTAGATTTTAAATGTTTTTGTAAAGTAATGTAATTCTTAAGCATGTATTGAGAATATATTGCTGCATTTTGATAGGTTGGTTGTGTCTTCTTGTGTATTTAAAAAGAGTGCTGTGGTTAGTTAGTTTTATACTGCACTGAGGAAGGGTTACACCTGAAAGCTTTACAGAATTTTATTTGAATTGTTATTGAAGTGGTATTAAAACAATTTTTTCTTGGATTTGTGGGTCAGGCTTTGTTGTTTTTCCTTTGTTGTTTTGTTTAACCGTTGACTGCATTTACACTGTTTTTGCTGGTAATTTTGTTGTTCTGGGTTGCTACATATTTTAGCTGTACTAATAATATGCCTTTGTCAATGGCTGATCTAGCAAGTACTGACCAGAACTGTGACATATTCTGCGACCAAAACAACATGTGGTTGATTTTTGCCCTAGTTTTTCTTAATGTGGTGTTAGAAGTGCAGTGTTTGATCTAGCTAGATGACCGTGTAGCTGAAGGCAGTAGTGTAGTGGATTCTGTGGTGTGTGTAGTGTAACATGATACTTTGTGACTGATTTTTGAAAGATTGTGATTGTGAACATTTTCTCCCCAGGCCTCCGCTGAAAATGGGCACTTTCTGGCCCAGTTGGACTTTCCCAGTAAACAAATGTCAAATAAACAAATATATGTGGTTATCAAGATATTTGACTTCAAGGCTGGTAGTGAATTTTGACTATTTAAGTATAGGCAGAGTTGCAACCAATTATTTTGAGTCTGTTAACAAAGTCATTCAGAACCTACTACAAAGAGATGTTCTGTCACTTATAAACTGTCTTAACTACAAGAAACTTACACTTATCCCTAACCTCAAGAATACCAAAAACATGCTTTGTAGTAGGCTCAGAATGTCTTTGTTGACAGACTTAAAGATAATTGGTTGCAACTCTGTGTATAGCTAAATTGTATTTACCCACAATATAATCTCAATACCAAATATCCCATTTTGTTTGGGATGCAGGCTAGACTACATATGGCAAAATATGTCAGCTGCATTCTAGGAATAGCTAAAGCGGGTCCAAATTTCTGTTATGTTGGAGTATGCATGTAGGAGTATGGTTAGATATTTAGGGTTGTGGTTAGGTCCTATTCTAACCTCCTCATCAGACATCCAATATACCATGCATAAACTCTTTCAGTGCTTTCTACCTATTAGTGTATTAATCGTTTGCTATCTTGTGAAGCAAGGCAGGCAGTGGGTGGCAAAGCAGTCTTAATCCTTAATTTGTAATCTGCCCTTCCAGTAATTGTCACTTTCTGTGCTGAAACATGCAGCTGTTGGAGGCAACCATAAGTAAAATTTGCAGGTTTAAGATTGGTTTCCATTTTAATGAACATTTTTGCAATACTATTCCCAGCGCTGTTTGTTTGCCTTTTACTTTTAGGGTTAAACTTCTTAATTATAGGGGACTTCCAAGATGGCTGCACAGTGAATAGCAGCTTAATTCTCCCAGTGTGAAAACAGGAATTCAGCAGAGAAGGCCAGTAGACTTTTGTGTTTATGGGTAAATTTCAGTAACTGACTAGTAAGTGTACTGCTTGGATGCCAGAAAAAAAAATACAGAGGGCATGGAAAAAAATTAGCTACAAAAAGTATGGAAGAAACACTGACTGGGGAAAGTTCTACAGCTGTTCAGCAAAAAGCAATGTAACCTCCCGTTATGACTTTCAGTAACCTACAGGAAGATATAAGACAACTGCACTCAGGCCTGGTTAAAATAAACAAAACACTGATGGAGTACATCAACACAAAGAGCAAAAGGCTGAAAAAAATGGAAGAAGCTTAAAACAGATATTCAGACGAGGTGATAAATGGCAGTGAGACAAGGAAGTGTTGGCCAGCTAGTTACTTTCCCCGTCTTACAGGTTTGATGAACTGCTTGTTCGATAGAGGGACATTCGACAACTGGATTTTGATGATGTGCCTTTAAATGGTTATTCTGTTCAATTATTAACCATAGACCCTGGGAGGATATATGTATGTCTCCCAAATATACAACAAAATGTAGAAGATTTAGGATTTTTGCTTGGAAATGTTTACATAGATATTTTATATGTAAGTGGACTCCAGAGAATTTTTCCTCAGGTAGACACCAAATGTTGGAGGTGTGATGGGGAAGAAAGAGATAATTGGGAACATATTTTCTGGGAGTGCAGTGAGTTGGCAGACTTTAAGGATTCCCTCCGGGGTGCACTGTCGGAGATGCTGGGTGGGCAGATTTGTGCGATGAGGGAAATGATTCTTCTGAGCTATTATAATACAAAGTCAGAACTGCCTAGACATGGTAAGGCCTTGCTGTGTCTCGTTATGGTGGCTGCCAAAAAGCAATTACTAGAAAATGGAAATCAAAATCTAAACCAACTATACTAGAAGTAGTGAATATAGTAACAGATATAAAACAACTGGAACTGAGATCTTTAGAAAAGGGTAGGGGCAAAGTACATAGAAAAGAATAGGAATTATTGAACAAGACATACAGGGGAGGATTGAGGTTTAAAACAAGGCAGGACTTAAATGAGCTATGTAATGTTTGACTTCTTCTTGTAACATTTGTTAATGTCTGTTATGTACTTCACAGATAAAGATTCTAGTTGTCTACTAATGTACTATGTTCTTCATCTGTAAATATGTTGTAAGTAATTGCTATGTAAATTGTTAATCACTATGTAATCCAATGTAACTACTGTCTGTTTATTTTAACTGTGGAGCTTTTCTCCCCGGGCCTCCACTGAAAATGGACCTATGTCCAGTCGGACACTCCCGGTCAACAAATATAAGTAAATAAATAAATAAATAAATAAAATAATTGGGTAGATTATAAGTGGTGTATAATGTTTGCAACTGGGAGTGTGTCAGAATGGTTAGTGATATAAAATGCTTGTAATTAGGATTGTGTCAGTGTGGTTTGTTTTCATTTATATAAATGTATGGTTAACTCTGTTGTAAGTGGTGGTTTAATAAAGATGTTTCTTGTAATAAAAAAAAAAGGGGGGGCAGGAATTGAATAATTTATGTAATGTTGCTTAGGTTATATGATGTATAGTAATATATGTGAAGTATAATGTTCATAAATGTGAACTTAATACAGTTTGATTACTTTTATATACATTTAAATTTGCCTATGCACAAGTGATAATTTAATAAAGGTGTTAAAAAAAACTTCTTAATTATAGGCATTTTGGTATATAAGTTTTTCCACTTTAGCATGTACTTCCAAAGCAATTGCTCAGATTGGTCCAAAACTGTGGAACTCTATTCCTTTCATAGTAAGGGAGATGGCAGCTTTGCAGTATTTAAGGTAATGCTTAAATAACTTATCAGTAAGGAGGCTGCATAGAAATCCTTTAGCACTGTCACTTAATTGTTTCTAGCCTTAAGCTTTTCATTCTCGTTTGCTGTCTTCTAGACTGAACATTCAGCTGGGAAAGATTTCCGCAGTTTGTTGAACTTGACAGTATTATTTCATTTTATCTTGTCGTGCTTTTTTTTTTTTTTTGTATCTTTACTTACTACAGTGTTTTTCCCAGTGCTAGCATTCTTTTGCCTGCTGCACATTGGCATTTTGGCTTTTGTTTTTGGAACTGGATTATAATTTAAAAAGGATCCTTGTAGTCTACCAGTTCATCTACTTGTAAATAAGCCTACTACAAAACAGACAAACAAATCTTATTCAGCCAATGCTGTTGCATCATATGATGGAAGGTCTCACGAAATGGAACTAGTGGGCTCACTCTGTTAGAATGTACTTTTCATCCTTTTCTGCTCAAGAATTCTGGACAGAGCCAAAAATAGTATGGGGACAGACAACCAAAATCAGGGACGTTTTTTAAATATTACTCTAATTCTGTTAAAAAGTTAATAGAACAATAAATCTTGTAACAGCATGCATTTCTTGGTACTTGTATATTATTGCAACCAACCTGAAGTGGCAGAAATGTTTGTGTTTCTGAGAAAGGATGCCTGGTAACCTAAGAATGGGAGGGTACAGTATTCCGTACTACTGTGTGACAACAGTTTTCAGATTGGAGGAGGAATAACATGAAAAGTTTTCTTCCCAGGGAGCGTCCGCTACTGACATAAACATAGAACTGGTGCTTTGCAGTCGTCCTTAAGGTTAAAGTCAAGAAAGGCATCACGTTCTCAAACCAGACAACCGGACCCTTTCAAGGCCCTTTAGGAATACACAGTGGCATCTGTGAGTGTGAAATTTCAAAGTATTATGTTTGAATCATTCATCATTTACAGCACTTCTGGCAAGCAATGTTAGTGGTTCTGATTAACAGAGGTATGCCTGTGAAGTGGGAGAACAAGTTACCACCCCTGGGCCAGGAGACCGCTAGGGAGAAAGACAGCAGTTCGTGAAGGATCACTATCCCATTACTTAGTAGTGGTAACAGGTGCCTGTAGTTTGGATGAGTACTGGCCAGTAACAGTTACATGGAATATTCCTCACTGACTTCCCTTTGCAGAGGTTGTGATCAGGAATACCGGAATCGTGATGCACTTTAGCATTGTGCAGTTCACGGAAGAAATGAGACCCCCCCCCAGGAGCGCGAAAATCAACTGTTGCTCCTCTTTGTGCCTCATTGCCACTGTCAGCCACTTCTGCTTATTTGCTTACACAACCATTTAAAAGTTAAGAAACTCAGAAAACAGTTTTCTTAGAAACACAACCATTTCTGCCACTTCAGAAATCTGGTGCGATAATACGTAAGTACCCATTTCTTTTAAAATAAGAAGGAAATTCTAATGAATGGCATTATTGACTAAGCTTCAAGTGTTTTACCAGAAAAACAAGTAGCTTATGAGGTGCATGGCAAAAATTTATAGCAAGATCAGGGACATTCTGCAAAATCAGCAGCATTTGAGAATTATGCTTTTATCTGTTAAATAATGTTGCTGAAAGTTGTATTACTTTGAAATGTTACACCATTCTGCACAGAAAACATTTGAAATATATATTTTTTGAAATAAGAAGATCCTGCACACTTAGTGTACAGTTCCACAAGTTAAGTGGAAATGTTAACACACTGACAGATGGGATCACAATTAAACAGGAAGCAACTGGAGATATGCTATTAATAAATAGCATGAACAAAATTACACAGTATGCAATTACAGACAGCAGTTTTGTGAGTGTAACATGTTTATTCAATGTTGATGTTTCTTACTTTATACTGTTAATGCATTTTAGAACATATCTTTGGTTGCTGTATGCTGAGTTACATCGTGTGGCTATGCCATATGTGGAATTCATATATGTGCCTTAGATGTTTTTACAGTATTTGTAAAGTTTATTAAAAACTGTTTTTGTTGGCAGATGATTCCCCCCTCCCAAAATCTGCTAGAATTCATTACAGCTGGGATGGGGAGTGCAACATTCCACTCTACACATGTAAGTGTCCAGGCACACACACACACACACACACACACACACACACACACACACACACACACACACTGTAGTAACTAAATTCAAAAACTAGTAATGGCATTTCTTACCACAGATAGTGTTGGTAAACTTTCCTAAAATCCTTTTACAAACTTAAGCAAACACCTTTGCTTTGCTTACTGTGGTATTTTCATAAAGATATTTGGTGTATACTGCTTCAAGCATCTTTATTTATTATTATTTTTTCATGAATAAGGTCATAATAAAATGGTGCTACTTGATTGCTTTTATCAAACATTAGTCATTCTTGACATTTTAATCTTTTCAGACTCTTCATAAGCTTCTGAACTTTGCAGTAAACTCAGAAACAGAGTAGGACGTGATGTATTACTGAAGGATATATTAATCCTTGTATATATTTACTCATGTCTTGATTGTGAATATATTTCTTCTTTTTAAGAAGAAGATGCAGTTGTTAATTCTGTGATTAAGGACGAAGAACCAGTGTCGTTACTTGATAGAGTACAGAAGGTGGATTATGCTTGTACTGAGTCTTTAGACCAGGCAGAGGTTCTACCTAAGGTCGAGGCAGATCACAACATGGAGATCAATGTGGATCATGAAAAAACTGTGCCAGCTGAGATTCCCAGTGTGAGAGATGTGAAGGGTGAGGGAGAGAAAACAATACCTTCCACTCTTCTGGAAGGTTTGTGTTCCTTAATGTCTGCATGGAAGTGCATGGCATGCAATGCTCAGCTGCACACAAAGCCTCTATAAGCCTCTGTAAACTTTTTCTTGGGAAGCCCTAATAGCTTGCTGCAGTGCAGGGAATGCTGCAAGTCAGTACCAAACATTTATGCTCTTGCTTTGGATGAGTTATGGAATAGTTTGCTGCATTGCACTGAATGACACAAGTCAGTATGAAGTTTTTGTTTCTTATTTCTTATGGTATCTCTTTGTTTTTTTCCATGATGCAACATGCTTTGCTGCTCAGCTTTTAGTCCATATAAGCCTATTTCATCCCCAGTGTGTTTGCCAGTTACATTGCTAAAATACATAATTAAACAATTAAGCTGTTTTAGAGTGTTAACGCTTTAAACAATTGTACTTGAAAAGTTATCAAAGAAAAAAAAACTGTATTGCAAAAGTGTGGTATGATTTAGTGCTGATATGCCGCTATGTTTTTTTTTTTTTTTCCTGGGCTTTGGCTGTTGCTTCTTATTTATTTTGCCCTCCTCTTGTGCAAGAAAGCTACAAACTTTAAATGTATTTATTAATATACTGTACTATCTCATTCAGTAGACCAGTCAGTGTACTTTTGTATGAAACAAAACATACATATAATAAAAATGTCATTTACTGAATGTTATGGTTCTGACAGTTCTGCATGATCAAACACAAAATGTCTGAAAGCTCCAGAACTTTATGAATGTATTTTAAGTATGTATTTGGTGCTAACTTATTTCAAGTCTTAATATATATTTCAATAAATGCATTTATTATAAAAGTAACTATGAATTTATTATAAATGTAAATAAGGTGGAAGGTAGATTGTTAATAGTATAATTACTTTCAACTGTTTAATCATTTAAAGTGTTTTACAGGCAAGAAAGAAGGGTGTATCTGTCACAAAGCCACATGAACCCATCAGTGAAATAGCAAGATGCCGTTAGCCAGAGTAGAGTACATATTTTACTTGGAAAACCTCATTATTATTTTTGAGTCATTTGGCAACACAGCAGCTCAGCTAGAAGAAAACATTACTCCAGGATTGTCGTATCACAGTACATCAATCAGACTGCAATTGGGAGACCAGTTCTAGAAAAATATTTGTTGCCTGAAGGAAACTCCAGTTATAATAAAGCCCTTGGTCTATTTAGCATATCATACATAAGTAGCCATCTCTGTAAGACTGCCAGTTGTGGTTGTGTTGAATAAAATGTATGTGTGACTGTGTGTGTGTGTGTGTGTGTGTGTGTGTGTGTGTGTGTGTGTGTGTGTGTGTGTGAGAAACCTAAATAATTTTTGGTTAATTATTTCCTGATGGCACAGCAGTTTATCAAGCAGCATGTTATTTCCACATAAAACATCACAGAAGAAACTGCTCGCTTATGATGCTGACATTTGAGTATGTAGACACTTGTTTAATTGCAGATACTATTTTTTGATGGGGCCAGGGAGGGGTTGCCAGAGTTGGAATGCAGGGAAAGGGTGAGCTTTATGTTTTTTATACCACTTCCATTTTCTACATGCTGTGCCACTTCAGAGTTGGTCTCCCCCCACTGGAGCTACAAGGTGGTTAGTTGTTTACATTTGGGAATGCAGATGTTCTTCGTCTTCCCTTGCTGCAGTCCTGACTATTGGGTATAGTCCGCGTCCCAGTCGGCCCGAATACCAGAGTATAAGGCTGACGTCGGTCTTGGCGCCTTAGACTGACGTCAGAACGTCAGGGTACTAATGCGCATGACCGACGCCATTTCCTCAGTCTTTTTTGCCGCATGGTCCGATGCAGAAGCAATTTTGCGAGTGCAGGTTGGCGTTCTGAGATTTTCGAAACCGGAGTTTCAGACCGAGTACAGAGTTGGCTAAGTAACCCCGTTAGAGCATTTTGGTTTTTCTTGCCTCAGTATATTACCGGATGTCAGAAAAAGTGAATAACTGTATTTCTTGTGGGAAGCAGATACCGCATAGGGATTATCATACATTGTGTATACCTTGTTTAGGGCCTGAGCACGACGTTGTTGGTTGCCGCTCTTGTGCTAGATTTAATAAGCGCACTATTAAGAGGAGGCTTGATTGTGCTAGGTTAGTGTTTGGGAAGCGTTGTAATTATACTATGCCGTCGGATGCTCCGACGCCTGCTTCATCTAAGAAGCGCAAGGACAAAACAGTGAAGTCTAGGGGTGAGGAACCGGCAGTCCCGGACGCCGGTCCTTTAGAAGGCTCAGGGGAGCCAGAGGTTTTGCCAGGGGTCTCTATGGAGTCTCAGGCAGATACTTTACTGTTACAGGATGTGCCCTCTCAGGAAGTAGGCCAGGCTGAGGGGCTTCTCAGGTAACTGTTCTTCCCTCTCTTCCCAAGGTAGTTAGGGCCTCTCCTTCTGTTTCCAGAGCTTCTTTTAGAGGAAGGCCAAGTTCAGCTTCTGTAGGGGCTTCTCCTAGCATTTCGGGCTCTGTGCCTAAGAAACATATGCTTAAAATGGCTGAAGATTTGATTACTCTGATTAGAGGTTCTATGCCCCACCTGATAAGAGGCCTAGGGTGGAACAGGAGTTTGATAGTTTTGAACAGTGTTCACAGGCTTCAGAGTCTTCTGTGGAAGACTTGCAAGAGTTTCCTGCTTATTCTGATTCTGATGTGGATGATTCCACTCCTTCAGCTTCTCCTCCTGAGGATTTTTCATTTTCAGAGACTCTTCACTCCTTGAGGGAGCACTTTAAATGGGAAGGCCAAGATTACTCTGACTCCAGAAAAAGGCTTAGCGTATTCTTGTTTTTGCCTCAGCATACGCCCTTACCTATTCCTCCTGTGTTGAATGTGGTGGAGGATGTTTTTGCAGAGGCTTCTCTGAACCCTGATTCCTTGCCTCCTGCTCCTGTTAAGCCTGATAGGTAATATAGGGTGCCCGAAGCTCATAAGTATTTGTTTAAGAGTCCCAGGGCGGACCCAGAAACTGTTTCTCAGGGGCCTAAAGGTGTTAAAGCTTCTGTTGTTAAAAATCCTGTACCCTCTGATAAAGAGGCAAGGGCTTTGGATAGGTGGGGTAAGAAATTATATACTTCTTCCACTCTAGCCATGAGGGCGTTGAATTGTCAATTTCATATGCTGAAATATCAGATTTATCTCCTTTCACAATTGAAATCTAAGGTGGATGCTTTGGCGGAAGGTATTGAGTGTAAAGAATTGCTGGATTTGGTTCATGTGTCTGAACAAGTGGGTAAGCATTCTTTGCAGTGTGGTTTTGATGCTGTTCAGGCCTCCTCGAGGGTGGCTGCTACTAGTTCTGTTCTTCGCAGACATGCATGGTTGAAGGATCAGAATTTAGCTGAGCATGTTAAGACCAGGATTTTGGATGCTCCTTTACAGTCTGATGTGTTGTTTGGACCGCCTGTGGAAGCAGTTTTGAAGAAAATGGAGGACAAAGCTAAGTCTATGCAGACTGTTAAAGATTTTTTGCAGGTGCAACCTCCAAGTTTAGTAGAAATTGGCCTGCTAAGGGGTGGACATATCCTGCTTATGGTTCCCAGTCTAGGGGTAGATCTAGACGTGGTAGGGGCAGGGCTCAAGGTTCGTTTAGGCCTAGATCAGACAGTTCACCTGCTCAGACTTCTGGTGAGGGCAGGGGTCAGTCCTTTCGTAAGCAGACCCAATGACCTGCCTTTTCAGCTGCCAGTGGACTCGCCTGGCAGCTCCTTTGGGAGGAAGATTGTCTCTTTTCAAAGAAAATTGGGATTTAATCACTCAAGACAGATGGGTGCTGGATATCATTCATCACGGTACAGATTTTATTTCCACACAATGCCCCTTTCAAAGGCATGCCAGATGTTCCTCCTCCACAAAGAAAAGAGGCTCTCAAGCAAGTTTCTCAGTTACTCCAGATAGGGGCTATTCAGCCAGTCCCTGTTTCAGAAAGGGGCTTGGATTTTACTCGGCTGTTCCTAGTACCAAAGAAGGGGAACACGTGGAGACCAATTTTGGATTTATCTATCCTCAACACTTATCTGGACATTCCCAAGTTCAAGATGTTGACGTTACAGCAACTGTTACCTCTGCTGGGCAAGGATCACTGGATGGTAACTTTGGATCTCAAGGAAGCTTACCTTCATGTGCCCATAAGGCTAAGTTGCAGAAAGTATCTGCGGTTTCGAACTGGAGATTTTCATTATCAGTTCTCTGCATTGCCCTTTGGCTTATCTACTGCCCAGAGTATTCACAAAGGTTCTGGCTCCAGTGATAGCTTACTTCAGGCTTCAAGGCATTCAAATTTATCCTTACTTGGACGACTGCCTGATTCTGGCTCCAGAAAAAGAACACCTTCTACAGCATCTGGAATATGTCATAGCAGTGCTAAGATGCCTAGGGTATTCTGTGAACGAAATAAAGTCCAGTCTAGTACCCTCTCAAGACATGTGCTTTCTGGGTGTGAGACTGAATACAGCAGCCCAGATGGCCTTTTTAACCCCGGACAAACAAAAGAGTCTGTCACTTTACTTCCATCAACTATCTCATCAGTCCGTGCTGACTGCAAGGACAGTCCTTCAAGCATTAGGGTTCATGGCATCTTGTATTCTGGTGCTTCCCAATGCCAAACTGCATATGAGGAAGCTGCAATAGTATCTCAAAATGTATGGACACAGCACTGCCAAGATTTGGACACTGTCATTCAAATAATACCTTGCCTTCAAAAGGAATTCTTGTGGTGGGCTCAGGAATGTCACCTAAACAAGGGACTCTCTGTGACCCGCCAGAGGCGAGTCAGATTTTAACGACAGATGCCTCGGACACTGCTTGGGGAGCTCATCTAAATGGAAAGTGGATACAAGACAAGTGGCCTGCCAGACTACAGCATCTACATATCAACATGAAGGAGATGTTAGCAGTCCAGTTTGCATTGATGGCGTTCAAGGAGTTACTTCTTCCAGGGCAGGTGTTGATTCTGACAGACAACACAACTGTCATGTGGTACATCAACAAGCAAGGGGAACACATTCTTATCCTCTATGCAGGCAAGCAATGATTTTATGGGAGACTGCGTTAAGCCTGCAACTGACTCTTCAGGCAAGGTTTCTGCCAGGAGCACAGAACTCCCTAGCAGATGTATTAAGCAGACAAATCATGGATCCCCACGAGTGGAAACTGGATCTTCATGTATTTCAAAAATTGACAGTGTCATGGGGAACTCCAGACATAGATCTGTTCGCTTCTCCACTAAACCACCAGCTGCCAAAGTATTGCACAAAGGGGTTTCATCACACAGCTTGGAAAGTGGATGCTCTGTCTTTCAGTTGGAAAAACCTTCATGTCTATGCTTTTCCACCTCTACCTCTTCTTCCAAAGGTATTACTAAAGGTCAGACAGGACAGGCCAAGGATGATTTTGATAGCTCCAGATTGGCCTCGGCAACACTGGTACCCACTTCTAAGGAGTCTTGTAAAGAAGCCTCCATGGCCTTTACCTCTGATTCCTCATCTGTTATCTCAGAAGGACGGTCATCTGCTCAATGTCAAGCTTCAATCTCTCCATCTCACAGCTTGGCATATTCTGTGTTAAAACATGGAAGGTCTCAGCTTCCTCAACAAGTTTTAAATGTGATTATGGAAGCTAGAAGGCCTAGTACTAGGAGAGTGTACGCAGAAAAATGGAAGAGATTTTTATTTTGGTGTACAGCAAAGAATTTGGAGATTTCAGAGCCTAATTTGAGTGTGGCTCTTCAATATCTTACTGAGTTATTGGACAAAGGTTTGTCTTTCTCTTCCATAAAGATTCATGCTGCAGCAATTTCAGCTCACTATGATTGTGACCCACCTTTGTTTTCGCATCCTTTGTTCAAGCAGTTTCTTAGAGGGGCAAAGAATATAAGACCCCCAATGAGCTCCTACTCCTGCTTGGGATCTCAATTTTGTGTTGGAAAAACTTACTCTACAACCTTTTGAGCCGGCAGCTACTGCTGAATTGAAATATTTGTCATGGAAGACGGCTTTTCTGTTGGCTATTACTTCTGCAAGAAGGGTGTCTGAGTTGCAGGCCCTTATGGCAGTAGAGCCCTTCTTGATTTTCCATAAGGACAGGGTATCATTACGTACTAATCCCTCCTTTATGCCTAAGGTGGTTTCTAGTGTGGCTTTAAACCAAACTATTCATTTGCCTACGTTTTTTGCAGACCCTCAAAATAAAGGGGAAAAGATTTTGCACACTTTAGATGTACACAGGCAATTGCGTTATTATTTGAGCAGGACTAAAGATTTTAGGCAGTCTCAGCAGTTACTTGTTTCTTTTGCTTTAAGTTCACAGGGCAAACCTGTGTCAAAACAAACTATTTCTAGGTGGATTGGCTTTTGCATTGCATTTTGTTATTCCCATCATGGCAAAGAGGTTCCAGCTGGGATTAGGCCTCATTCCACTAGGGCTACTGCCACTTCAACAGCATTTCTAAGGGGTGGCAACTAAGGATATTCTGGAAGCAGCTACTTGGAGTTCAGTGCATACTTTCTCTAGGCATTATCACCTGCCTATATACTCTAAGTCTAGAGCTGGTTTTGCCACAGCTGTTTTACAAGGCATGTTGTCAGCTCCTGCTACTTTATAATTTGCCAGCCTCCCTTACCTCTGCTTTGGGATTCTACCCAATAGTCAGGACTGCAGCAAGGGAAGACGAAGAACATAGTACAGTTTTGTACCTACCATAAATGTAGATGTTCGAGGATTCCCTTGCTGCAGTCCAATTTACCCTCCTTCCCCTCTGTGTTTCAGGGTGGTTGTGTAGGTGCCTTTACATGTATATATTTTTTGTATATATTTTACTGTATATATTGTACATGTTTATTGGTGCAGGTTGTTTTTGGGACTTGTCTTTTTGGGTCTTCTGACATCTGGGGCAAGAAAAGACTGAGGAAATGGCGTCGGTCATGCGCATTAGTACCCTGACGTTCTGACGTCAGTCTAAGGCGCCAAGACCGACGTCAGCCTTATACTCTGGTATTCGGGCCGACTGGGACGCGGACTATACCCAATAGTCAGGACTGCAGCAAGGGAATCCTCGAACATCTACATTTATGGTAG
This sequence comes from Protopterus annectens, assembly GCF_019279795.1. Lineage (NCBI taxonomy): Eukaryota > Metazoa > Chordata > Ceratodontiformes > Protopteridae > Protopterus > Protopterus annectens. The sequence continues at coordinate 37,750,231 of NC_056728.1, read as the reverse complement.
GTACAAAACTGTACTTTTCTCTTGTGACAAGATGCTTTTGTTGTGATTGTTTGGGTATCAGTTAAACAGGATGCAGTTATTCATAACTGCTGTTGTTTAATCATTTAGACAAGTCTAGCTCTTTGTGCCCTGAGAGACTTCAGCCCACCAGAGCTGTCTTTTAACAGCTTATTGTTTAAGTTTCTGCAATTCAGAATCATTACTTCAGTAATGCTGTATATCCATAGGTTCATAGTTAAGTACTAGGCTAGCTGCCCTTCAGGGCCATTTTAAGCCTATCCAGTTTCTGTCAAAAGTGAGAATCAAACCCTGTACCCTGTATCTGTGAGGTAAACACCTTAACCATTATACCTTAGTTTATGACTGTGATACACTTCTTTTGACTCGGATCTTTCCCAGCATCAATTTTCTCCAATGAATCCTGAATTTGCACAGTGTAGCCAAAGTATTTCAGATTTTGTTTTACTATTGATCAGTTGATCTTCTTGCAGTACACAGACTTTTCATACATTTTCCAACACCTTAGTTCAAAAGCATCAATTTTCCCACACGCAGCCTTGCTTATAGTCCAGCTAGCAACAATATATTATTACTGAGAAAGCCATAGCTTAGACTATATGCAGCTTTCCTGACAATGTGATTATTTTCAGTCTCTAATATCTTATCCAAAGTAATCATAGCCTTCCTCCCAAGAAACAAGTGTCTTAATTTCATGGGCAGGCAGAGTCACCACCTGAAAAGAAGTTTGATTCCAGAAAAATAAGATACATCACTGCCTCCATGTTTTATCCATCTGCTTGCAAATACTCAACAGGGGTAGAAAAATTATCTTAGTTATTTGATCTTCAGCAGCAAGCCAAGTTTTGCACTTTCTGTTTCCACCTTCTTCAACAAGCTTTGTAATTCATCTTCACTTTCAGTCAGTAGAGTGGTATCGTGTAATTCATGTAACACAATGTTTTGCATGATACAGTCATGTAAATAAAATAAGTAGGGTGATAAAATTCAGCTTTGCCTCACTCTTTTTCTGTTATTGAATCAATCACTTATTCCATATTTGGGTCTAACTGCTGTTTCTTGGTCTGGTTCCCTCAACCCCTGATCCCAATTTTGATGTTAGTGCCATTATGGCACTATAAAGATGAATCTCTTGTGTCTAGTGTTCACCCCACCATGTTTGTATTTGTCTGTTAAACATGTGTTTGATACCATGACACGGTGATGGGAATGGCCATGCTGATTTTAATGGCCGAGTGGTTTCTTGAATTGCTCTGCTATGTGGATGCCTTCCTGCAGGCTGTTCTGGGTTGAGAGCACATGGCTAATTAGCATATGCCTCACCCCTTGGAATACCTCATTAGTATTCAGCACGGCCCCTGTGCCAGACTTCGTGTTTGAGGACCATGCAGTACTATGTAAGGGTGCTTGCTGAATCAGAGAGTGGTACCACAATAGCATCTTCAGTGTGGTACAGTATGTTGGTTGCATTACAAATAAATACATTTCAAGTATGCAATATGCTGTTTAGACAGACATGTAGTATCTTACCAGAGACTATTCTTTGTTTCTAGACATTAACAGTTTTAATCATTTTCTAGCTTTCTGCATCAATGCCTGTCTGTTTGTCTATCTATCTAACTATGCAGTAATACCCATTAGGAAATAACGCACCTTTCAGTAGTGCAGGGCCCTCCACCTGCAGTGTCATCCTTCAACACACTCCTAGGTAGTTCATTATTTCCCAGTATTGCTGTCATGCTGTCATGTTGTATGCAACAGATGTTTAACATGCTTTTAAAAACTACCTGCTCTGTTAACTGAACCATGTAGGAATCCTGTCTACCTAATACAAAAAGGTATCTGACTTCTGAAGGCTGTTCTGTTAAATGAACCATATTGAAATCCCTTCTGCCTTATATAAAAGTTGATCTAACCTCTAAAAGCAACATTTTTTAGAACTGTTAACATCATACTTTAAAGCAACAGTTCTAGATAAAACTGACTGCATCATCATATCTGTACACCATTCTGGTGAAAACCACCATGCCGTGTTACAGTACATTTATTTGTTGGGGGGGCATCCCACCCCCCTTCTGCTGGGCTGCTACATTAACTTTGCAAGTTTTTCTCACTCCTATTTAAGCAACTTTTTTTTTTCTTCTCTTCTTGCTTCTGTAACTAGTACTCTGTAAGGTCTCATTCTAACGTTAATTACTGGTGTTATTTCTGTATCATGTTCTACCCATTTTGTTTTCCCAGGCATTCATCTTAACGCTCCTTTGTTTCTTAAAAAATGTTTTTTCTTCCTGCTTTTGTATATTTTGACAATGATTCCTGTAGTTGTACTTCAGACAGAAACTCTCCAGTCTCTCTTGTATGAATTTCAGTTTGCAAGCTAATCACAGAACTTTCCACTTCTTTTCCATGGCTTCATTACATTAATGTGATATATTTGCTCTAGCATTCTTTTTTCTGATTGTCTAACCTTTTACTTTGCTGTCTTTATTCCTTCAGTTACCTCAAATGCCTATTGCCATTTAGACAAACTTTTCTTTTCTTTGGAGGGAACTGACAGTATTACCAGATCTCCTGGGTTATATTCTTTAAGTCAGGCATTTTATTATAAACTCATTGTCTCATAGTGTTGTAATGCGTGCCCAGGCCCATGGGGCCATATCGAAATATAGACTCCAAAACATCAGTTAAAATGGCAGGTACAAAACTGATATATCAAATGTTTTTTTGTTTTTTTTTTAACAAAGCTGGTGATTCATTGTGTCTAATAGATAAGGGAAGTCTGTTTGCTTATTTTGTTGCTCGAGGTAGTTCAGCTGGGCTGTGTTAGCCCCTTTTCAGTGTAGATCCAGGGAGAAAAGCTCCACTTACAAAACAGGCAGTTTTATACAACTGAGAAAAATGTAAAGATTAAGTTACAATATGGACAGACAATGACTGAATAGCAGCTAAAGTAGAGAAAATCTACACTCAGTAAAATATTCAGTCATTAGATATTGCATGACAAACTGGCATGCACATTGAGTTTTAAGTAAAATGTCAATTTACAGGTTTTACATTTCCAGGAAGGAGTAGTATGAGAGACGAAGTGTGGGAGAGATGAGTAGTAAGCAGAGGAGAAGTGAGGAATTCATGAGTAATATTTACATTTGTTAGCTGCTGTAGAGACAAAGAAAGTTGTGGTGGAAGTTGAGGTAAATGTAGAAGGTAGTGATTCTTTTTTTGGAATTTGCTGGAGTGAAGAAATTGTTGGGGAGGTGAGTAAACATAGTAGGAGTGGCAATAAGGGCACACACGTAGAAGACAATAGAAGATTTATACTGAGAATTTGCTTTGTTGAGGTAAATAGGGGTAAGGTAGGTGTGAAAGGGTTCAGGGATTCCAGCCTGGGGAGGTCAAGTGTTGCTTAAGTGAGTTTTTGAATGTGGATAGGTAGGTTTGCTGTCTGATGTTGGTAGGGATAGAATTCCAGATTTTGGAAACATAATTTGAATATAGGGACAGACCGTCGAGTTGTGGTTTTATTTATGGTTATAGGGACTTATCTGTTGAAAGTAGTGATCTTGCAGGGATTGTGACTTAAAAGTGCAGGATAGTTTTTATTTTATGAACATTTGCTAATTGGGTGATAAGTAGTTTGGAAATTCTAGCCAGTCTGTTGTTTTAAGGCCAGGTAGTGATGGTTGGAGTTTGAAGATTGGTTAGTGGTAAATTTAGCTATCTTGTTATAGTATTGTTCAATTTTTGCTAGAAGATATGGCTGAAGATTGGTGTAGATGTGGGCTGCGTGTAGTAGTGAAGGAAGGAAGGAGATACACAGGGTACTTTTTTTGCGATTACTGGTTACGAACTGTTTGCTGCAATATAGAAGGCCACTTATTCTGTGGGTTTTCTTGATAGCTTATTATTTTTGAATATTGACTTTAGTCAGTTACCTGTCCCAGAACCTCACTTTTGATTTAGTCCAAAGTCTAGACCCTGTAGTAGTAATCACCTATTATTGTATTGTGTATGTCCAGTTGTTGTTATGGATTTCTGTTGTTTTTGACTGTCTCAATTCTCAGTAAGATTCTGATTTCTTCATCAGATATGCTTTACAGGCTAAGCATAGCTTTCCTCTGATAAAGCAGTATCAGACTGAATAGTGAACCAGGCAATTCCATCTTTCTGAGTAAGCCATATTTTTACATGATCAAATTATCTTCAGGTATTTTCTTTGTACACATTCTAAAGGAAGCAGAGACCCTTTTGAGTATGCACAAAATGTAGAATTGTATTCTATAGTTGATTGAATGTAAAAAATATACATTTTTGTTAGGCCAGGAGATGTAATATATAGGCCAATAACCATCAGTGCCATTGTTTTTTTACCAGATTAACGTTGTCTTTAAAACTCAAATTCATTTCTGTTAATATACCAAGGTCTTTGTAGTTGTTGACCTCTTAATAATCAAGTTTTCCAAAGATATTAGAAAATTAGGTCTCACTGCAGTAAACATCACACTAAATTATGATCTAAACTGAGATCACAGACTCCCAAACATATTTAAACGTCTAAGAAGCAACTATTAAATAGTTCAGAGCCTTCATTGTCAGTGATAATGGCACCAATTTTAATACCGTCTGCGTATTTAAGTGTTCAATATTTACATGAACCTTGAAAAAGAAAATACTATAGTAAACAAAACTGGGCCCAACAATGATCCCTAAGGAACACATGAACTTACATTAGCAGTTTTACTTTGTTGTCTGTCCTGGAGCCATAACTGAATTCACTTCATTACAAAAGTGCTCAGACATAAGGCAGTTACTTTTGTGGTGCTACTGAAAGATTTTCAATCTCTTCCCTCCAGTATATACTACTGTAATACCTTTGACTTCATCTGCAGCTTACTGGGTCATAAAAGTAATAAGATAGGTGAAAGCTGAAAGACCCTGTCATAAAACCATGTTGGTTGATGTCAAGATTAGCATCATATTGATGTTCTCTCTTTCAGGCAGTTTGACTAGCTAACTTTCTTAGTATTTTCTAAAAATAGATTTTAAACTAACTGGATGGTAATCTTCTGTTTTGTCATGAGTACCCCTTTATGAACTGGAGCAATATTCATAAGTTTTCATAACCCTGGAGCAATGCTACGCTGTATTAAGTTGTTAAATAGTAAAATAAATGGTTCAGTAATGGTCTCAGATATTCTGAGAATAAATTGCTGTGGAATGCTATCGGGCTCCACACCACTATGTGGTTTGGCTTTCTTAAATGATGCTATAAGAATTTCTTATGTAATAATTATACAAATTAAATCTTGTAATTCTACCAGTACATTATCCTGTGCAGTACTGGAACTAGATGATACTAGAATAGAAGAATAATCATGGTAATTGCTTTTTAACTTTGTAACTTTGGAATCACTAGTAATCAAATCACTGCATCTCCTGGCCTTTCTTCATTTGCTCTTTTACTGAGGGAATAACCAGTTTTAGTCTGTCCTGCAAACTAATATCAAGTTCTGTCACACTTTTAAATTGTATTTTCTCTTCTTTCCAAGTTTCACCAGCACTGTTAAACAGTTTTCTCGGTGCCTGCTGAGCAAAAATACAAATGGAGCAAATCCAGTCAAGGTTTGTCACCTCTCTCATAGTAAACAGTAAGTAGGGTAACAACCGGTCCCAATTTTTCACATCAGTGTGAGCAATTTGCCATAGCATGGATATCAGTTTGTATACTATACTAACAACCACTATGGCCATGCAACTTGAAAGTGACCCACAAATTTGATTTATATAGAAGGTGATTAACTGATTGCCTTTGCCAATCAGAGACACAGGTACCAGACAATGGGAAAATTTTTGATTACCCATCCACTGGTCCAAGTTACTCTCAAACAGGGATAAGGAGGAATTCTGCTTCACATGGATGGGGGCCTGTTTCAGAGAATGAGAACTGTCTGACAAGCATATCTGTCTCTCCAACATGTTCTGTGTTGCATGTAAAATTTAGGTCCCTTAATCTAGACGTTCTGATGCTGCTTGTTTTGTAGATTTGCTAAAGGTTCATCAGAACAGGGTCCATGAGTGCCTTGTATGCCAGACAAAGATTACCTGTCAGAAGTCTGTGTGATACCATGTAAAGCAACCGAGTTTTGAGATGATCAGCATAGGATATTATGTTTACTCTCTGTATTCTTTCTTGAGGAACTTTTGTGGATGTTCCAGTTGCTGCATGTTAGATACATACCAAATGTGGGCATTATATTGGCGGGACGGCTGGGGGGGACAGTGATGGCGACTATGGATCCAAGCCAGGCCATTCTCATGGATTGCCCTGACTGTGACAGGCACCGATCCCGACTGGCATCCTACATAATCCGGCAGCTAGGAGCTGACTTAGAAGTGGTGTGGTCCAGGTGAATCTGACTGTTTAATTAAAACAAAACATCATGAAGGTCCAATATGGGTGCTGACATGATGTGATTTCTGCCCAGTGCTCTGGATGTCAAAGTGAAGAAATGCAATGAAGTGGGGGTAAACAGCAGGAGTAACTTTGACTCTCTTAAGGTAGCCACATGCCTCGACATCTAATTAGTGACATGTATGAATGGATGAATGAGATTCCCATTTTCCCTACCTACTATTTAGTGAAACCTCAGTCAAGGAATCAGGCTTAGTAGAATCAGAGGGAGGAAGACCCTGTTGAGCTTGACTAAATACTATTCTGGTACTGTGAAGAGACATGAGAGGTGTAGAATAAGAGAGAGGCTTCGGACACTGATGAAATACCACTACTCTTATCATTTTATCACTTAGCTGGTGAGGTGGAAATGATCCCCATCTGGGCTTTCATTTCATTCTCCAAGCACCAAGGTGTCCAGGTGCAACCCGCTCTGGGGACAGTGTCAGGTGGAGAGTTTGAATGGGGAGGTACACCTGTCAAAAAGTAACACAGGTGTCCTAAGCCATGTTCAGGGTGGACAGAAACCTCACATGGAGGAGAAAGGACTCTATGATGGGTCTGATGAGGGTTAAGGACAGTGGTATGATGACCTCTCTGGACCTAGATGCCATGCCTTTGCTTATACGTTGAGCAACATTGAAGGATTTTCTCACTGCCTTGGACACATGTTGGTTGAAGGCTAGGTTGTTATCTACATGTGTTCCCAGATCCCTGACTACTGAATCAACATTTAGGGGTGTTTTATTAATGACATAGTTACTCAAGGTGGCCAGCTACCCAAACAGTGCTATGATGCATTTCTTGGTATTGAGTTTTAAGCCAGGGCTTTGGCACCAAGCATTTGTCTGTTTGACCTTCCTAAAGGGGATTCGGTGACTGCTCCCAGTTTGCAACCATCTGAGAATTTGGTTAGCAGGGGCCTTTGACATTGGTTTTGACATCTGAGAAGAAGATGCCAAAGAGGATTGGGCTTAGCACAGAGCCTTGGGGGTATTCCACTGGTGTCAACCTCTTTGTGATGGTGGTCTCATCGATTCTAACCTCCTGGGTCCTATCAGTGAGCCATGTAGCTATCCAGCATGTTATAAAGGGGTTTATACCTAGTTCTGTAAGTTTGTTGACAATGCTCAAGTGAGGTATTGTATTAAATGCTTTAGCCAGACCTTGGTAGGTAGTATGCACCATTTTCCCCTCATCCATTCTCTTAGTGACCTTTTCAAAGAAGTCCACCAGATTCAGTAAGCATGACCTTTGACACAGCCAAACTGGGATGGATCCAGTGTGTGGAGATCTTCTATGTCCATGATATTGCTGTCCATAATATTGCTATTCATGGCCTTGCAAATAAGACTAGTCAGATTAGTGGGTCTATATTTACCAGGATCTGATCAAGATCCTCCCTTATGAAGGGGGATGACCATCACAGTCCACCATTCATGTGGCACAAAGCCTATTTTAAGACTATAGTTAAGCAATGACACCAGGGGTTCTAATACATCATATTTTAGATTGTTCAGGAGGCATCCTGGGATTTTACTGGGGCCCACTGAGGCCTTCTTATTGGCTTTAGCAAGCACAGCCAGTACATTCTCCCTAGGCTTAGTTGGAGGGGTTAGGCTTGAGGGCTTTTTTAGGGGGGGATGTTTGTTTTTTATGTCTGGTCAGTTTTTGACCTTGGACTGATACCGAAATTTAAAAGAATTGATCAGTGCTCTACCCCAGTAAACAATTTCAAACAAATAAATAAATTGTATCAGTGTCCTCACTTTTACTACTAGTATTCTCTTTGGTATACGTTGAACAGAGTGTAGCTATGTAACTCATCATAAAAAACATTAATACATTACTTGCTATTTTTTGTTTATCAGCAGTTGACACATTTTTATTTCAACTTTAAACTTAGAAGCAGAAAATTCTGCTTCAAACAATGTGCCATTAACTAACAACATTCTATTAAGTTACTAACTTGTCAGAGTTGTTGGGGTCACTTTGCATTGTCTACTTTCCTATACTACTAGACAAAGCTCTTTTAAATATGTTCTTGGATAGAATTTTTAACATTTTCATCATTATTTTACTGTTACTATCAGGTTCTAACTAAAATTAAAAAAAATATTTTAATATAAATATATATATATATATATATATATATATATATGTGTGTGTGTCTGTGCGTGTGTATATGTATGTGTGTATATATATATATATATATATATATATATATATATATATATGTGTGTGTGTGTGTGTGTGTGTGTGTGTGTGTGTGTGTGTATATATATATATATATATATATATATATATATATATATATATATATATATATATATATATATATATATATATATATATATATATATATATATATATATATATATATATATATATATATAATATATATATATTTATATATATATATATATATATATATATATATATATATTATATATATATTATATGTCTGTGCTCTTAACAGTTTGTCAGTTTTAAAAATCCAATAATAAAATTTATGGTTTGCACTTCAGAAGTTATCCCAACCCTAGCTATCAGTTATTGGTTAAACTTTTTGTAATGTATGATTAGTCATTTCCATGGTTTCCATGGTCATATGCATTTTAGTGCCTCTCCAGTCAGCTGGGATGACAGAAGTTTTGACTATTCAGATCTGTCTCAGTTTTCTTAGGTGGTGTGTCATTAAAATGTGCCGGATAGGATTTTAGGTCATCCTTCTTACTCAACTTTATATATCAAGAATATTTTTGGGGTAGCTGGTACATTAGGAAGGTGGTATGACTGCAACTACAGTTGGTTAGACTTACTATCAGTCTGCCTTAAATTTCACAAGCATTTTTCTGTAGTTTGTCCATGATTGTAGGTAAAATGTTATGCTCTGTCAGTAGCACAGCAAAAAAAGCAGCAGAAAGAAAGTCCTTTTAGTAAATACACCAGGAATAGTAACAGACAGCAACAGAAACACCTCAGGGAAACAATAGCAACTTCATAGGGAAATATTAGTCCAAACATTTTATGTACTTGGCAGCAAAAGCATTGTGAGGAACAGTATAGCTGACAGTCAGACTTGGCCAATCCGCCTGTGCGCACACCAACATTTTATGTCTGAAAGACATTGGAGGCAGAGCTTTTGTGTATACACACAGTTTTATTTTGTAGGTGCTTAGAAACACAGCATAAATTATGGCTCAAATGACTTTCAACAGACAAACAAAACAGCACCTTGCATATTTTCACCATAATGTCCAGTGTCATGCAGTCCCTGTGACTAAGTAGGCTGTTCCCAAGCAAGTCCCAGTATAGACCTTGCCAGGTTTCCTCATCAGCTTCAATGAACAACAGAAGAAATCTTCACCTGAGTTCAGTCCCAGGCCACATCCATAGGAAGCCTTTATTGGGTTTGCAGGTAAACCAACTGCTTTAACCTACACTGAACCTCTGATTGATAAGCTCACTTCCTGGTTTGCTGCTTCCAAGCTACATCTTATTATATGTCACAAAAGTGACAATTCAGTTTCTATTAACCAACTAATATATTTTATCATCTTTCTACCTTATTATGTGAATTTTCCATATACACTTAAAAATACTCTCTCTCTCTCTCTCTCTCTATATATATATATATATATATATATATAAGATGTAACAAGATTCTATCGGTAGAAGTGTTTACAGTTCACTTTGTCACATTCCCTTTTATGGAATATGGTGTGCTTTTAGTGACAGAAACACTGCTGGTTATGTAAACTGTCCCTATAGTATGTGAGGTTTGCTTTCTTGAAGGTAAGTGGACTTTTTTACTAATGCCAAAGCTTTTGGATATACTGAAAGGTTTGGCATAAGGGGTAGGAGTTTGTGTAACAAATGTTTGTCGGTTAGGTTTTGACTAATGGTCTAGGTATGGGGATAGCTGGAATGTTGGGCATGTGCATTGATGTGCGGGATACTTGTGAATGTCTTGTGGAGTGGCACAGCTATAGAAGATTTTTTCATAAGGTAATGTGCATGGCTGAGGTTAGGGGCAGTATCAGGGTTATGGTTGGCACACATGAGTAAGTTGATACAGGGCATTAACAGAGGCTTGAGCACTCAAGTGTATTGCATTGTGCAGAAAGCTCCACATTTGACATTGAAATGAATCAATGTTCCACTTCCAAAACTGTTGGATCTGCTTTCCTGTCTTTGAATGGCTCCCAAATTACAATTATAGACAATTGGCAAAGAGAGAAAGGAGGCCAATCAGAGATGACTTTCGGAGCAGCCAGATGGGATGTCCAAAAGTCCATGTCTTCACAGCAAGGACTTCAGTTGGCATATAACTATGTACACTACAGTGTACATGCTTTCTGCCAGGAGTGTAGCATAATATAACATATTTTCCCAAGCGAGCCCCTTCAGTAGTATGTCCAAATATGCACAAGCACCAAAATTAAACATTTGCCTAACTGATTCCCTCAACAGTATCACCAACTAGAAACAAGCACCAAAATGAAACATTTCCCAAGTGATCCATTCAGTAGTATGTCCAAGTATGCACAAGCACCAAAGTGAAACATTTCCCCAAGCGACCATTCAGTGGTGTGTTCAAGTACCCACAACCACCAAAATGAAATATTTCCCCAAGTGACCCATTCAGTAATAGCACCAAGTATGCCAAGCACCAAAGTGAAACATTTTCTCAAGCAACACCCCCCCCCCCAGTAATAAATTCAAGTATGCACAAGAACCAAAATGAAACATTTCCCCAGGCAATTCCTTCAGTACTATGTCCAAGTTTGCCCAAGCACAAAAATGAAACATTTTCTCAAGCAACACCCCCCCCCCCCCAGTAGTACATTCAAGTAGGCACAAGCACCAAAATGAAACATTTCCCCA